>NW_028121352.1:0-158078 GCF_965183815.1 Platalea leucorodia | reverse complement strand
CGCCTCTTCTGCCCTCCTCGCGCCTCCTCCTTTTCCGCTTTTGCTTGCCTCCTCCTCCTTTGGCCTTCTCGCCGGCTCTCACCTCCTCGCGCCTCCTCTTTTGCCCTCCTCCTGCTCTCGCCCATTGCCTCCTCCTCCGCCTCCTATTGCCTCCTGCTCCCTCAGCTCGCATCCTCGCCTCTCCTCCTTTGGCGCTTTTGCTTGCCTCCTCCTCCTTTACCTTCTGGCTGTGGGATATCTGAAAAGCCAAGGACATGGAGTGAGCAAGCCAGACTCAGACTGTGTGGACTTAATCTGCATTTAACGCAAGAGGAATTCAAGGATGCTGCGAAGGTCGACTGCGGTTTGGAAGACATGAAAGAAGCAGATTAAGAGGAAGAAACTATTGGCTTGCAATGTTGAAAGCAAGATATGGGAGAAGCGGGCGGTGCGTGTGAACTGTTGTTATGAACGAATCAGAATATCGCTAGTAGCGCATGAACAGCATATTGCCAAACATAGTTAACCAAGTAACGGTAAGTTTATGCATGATTAGGAAGGCAAGAAACTGTAGCAACTAAGCTGTGTATGTAATAAACCGACATTTTGCTTGATCCTATTGATCGTGTGCTGTGTCCGTGACTTCCGCGTCAGCAGGTGGCGCCCGAACAGGGACCCTCAGATCGGAGTTGGATTTTCTGACGAAACCGAGAACGGAGGGGGCGGAAGCCGGCCGAAGGTGAGTGCTGCCCCAGCACTCGGGAAACGCTAGCGCGAAAGGTGGAATCTCACCCTGATCAGGTGAGCGGCCGGGGAGGAGATGGGGGCTACCATGACAAAAGAAGAGTCAGCGGTGGTTAAGCTCCTCCAACATATCCTCTCAACGAGAGGTATAAGTTATGACTCGTCTACTCTGAAAGCATTATTGCTCTGGGCAAAAGGAAAGGATTTGATCCCCACGGTTGGAGTTGCCTTTGATGCTATGACATGGGAGGAAATAGGGGCAGAACTGTGGGAAGAAATAAGTAAAGGATCCAAAGAGGCGAGCAAATTCCCCACTGTGTGGAGACTGATTCATGAAACTTTAAAAAGCATGGGGGAGGAGCGGCAAGTCGCTGCATCGGCATTCGCGGCTTTGACTCCAGGTGGCGGGCCCACCTCTGCAACCAGTAGGTTGTTTTCGGGTCCGACAATCCCTGCAGCGACCCCAGCCCGCGTTGCAGGAGGGGTCCGGATCCTAGCAGGGACTGCAACTGCAGCTCCCACCACCACCGAAGTGCAGTCACCAGAAAAAAACGCTGCGGAGGCTACTCCACCATCGCCCGATGTACCACAGTCGGATCACCCTCCGAGTTACGATGAGGCCGGTCCACCAAATCGCCCTCCCTCACCGGTGGGCGACCACCTCACTTTACCCTCCTTTGCCACCAGGTGGCGAAGAGGAGGAGGAAAACAATGGTGTTCTAGAGGAGAAAGCTGAATTACAGGAATTGATAAAAAGACTAGGGACTTTAGAAGCGCGATTGGCGGTCCCGCCAGAAAACCCACCAACGTCACTGTCCGCATTATACCCAGGACGGTCAGCACCCAACGTTTTTGCTCCAACTAGGACACCGGTGGAAACTGGTGCTTTTCCGTCTTTGCCACCACAACAACCGTCGGGGGGGGGCGGTATTCGGGCAAGGGATGTTGGTGGGAGGAGTTGGGGATCCGTCAATGCGATGGAAAGGTGTTATCCGAGATGCCATGATAGAGGGACAGGTTTTACCCATGGCTTTTCCTGTTGGAGTTGATAATAACGGGAGAGGTGTACGGGAAGCACTGGACTGGAAAATATTGGAAGAAGCGAAAAGCGCTGTTACTCAGTATGGTTTAAAATCACCATATACTCAATCTATATTACAGCACGTTTTTTCAGCACAGTTATTAACTCCTTATGATTCTAGAATGATTGTCCAGATGCTATTACCACCATCGCAACAATTACAATTTTTCCAACATTGGCAAACTGCCTGTGATAGGGCAGCTTCAATACCTCGACAACAAGGCGATCCGTTATTTGGAATCCAGGCTCAAATGTTAATGGGCGCAGGGCCTTTTACGCGACCTGATTGGCAAGCGCAGTTTGCTACCGAGGCATTGCAATTGAGTCAGGAGTTAGCTTATAAAGCTCTTATTAACGTGCATGATGAGAAAATTAGACCTGCTTTTACCGCTGTAAGGCAGGGACCCACTGAAGCGTACGGCGAGTTTATTGATCGTTTGCACGCTGCAATTATGGCTCATCCAGATATGGATGAGGGAATGAAAGTAAAGTTCTTAGATATGCTTGCTTTTGATAACGCTAACGAAAAAACCAAAAGAGCACTCAGTGTGTTGCCAAGAGGATCCAGCACAGGACAGCTGCTAGAGGCGGCTGAGCGAACGTTAGAACAAGAAAAGGCTACGGTTATGGCCGCAGCTGTAGGTGCAGCAGTGAAGCCGTTGGTATCAAAAAAGCAAGGGGGAAAAAAGGACAAGAAGTGCTTTAATTGTGGAAAACTAGGCCATTTTAAAAAAGAATGTAGGAGTCCAATTAATACTGAGGGTCGGAAAGAAAAATGGTGTACGAATTGTAAAAAAGATAATCACGACACCCAAGAGTGTCGGAAACCGGGAAACACGGCGCGGAGCGCGCCACACCCACGCGTGAAGACACAAGTGCAGGGTGCTTGGACCGCTGCGCAGCCGCCACAGCCGGTAGCGCCGGAGTGGACCTGGCAACAGCAGTAGACATAACCTTAACAACGTCTGAGGTTAAATTAATTGCTTCAGATCAACAAGGACCTCTAGGGCATGGGTTGAGTGCATTGCTCATAGGCCGTTCTTCAATATCACGAAAAGGTGTATTTATAGTACCAGGACTCATCGATGCGGATTTCTGCGGAACCATAAAGAGCATGGTATATACCTTAACGCCACCGCTTACGATACCAGCACAGTCTAAAAATAGCTCAATTAATACCATTTCATGCGTGTGTCCCTAAAGCGCATTCAATTGTACGTGGGCATGGAGGTTTTGGATCCACAGGAGTACCAAATGTGTTATTAGCAATAGATATTGCCAAGGGAAAACCTGAAGAAAGGGTAACATGAAGACATCCTAATGGACAATCTTTAGTACTGTCAATGTTAATTGACACGGGGGCAGATGTACCTGTTGTCCCTATCACAAAATGGCCTCGTCATTGGCCACTGGTACCTGCAGCTAGCAGTGTTGTGGGAGTCGGGGGGGCACAATGCACGATGATTAGCAAATTCCTGATAGCATTCAATTTTGAAGACGGTACCACTGTTACCACAAGGCCATATGTAATGCACTTGCCTGTAGCTCTTATAGGTCGGGATCTATTATCCCAAATGGGAGCCAAACTTGTAACCCAGCATTTTTAGGAGCGGCCGTGGTTGAGCAGCCCATCTTAAAACTCACCTGGACTACGACAACGCCAGTGTGGGTAGACCAGTGGCCGCTGAAACAGGAGAGGCTGCATATTTTACAAAATTTAGCTAAAGAACAACTAGAAGCAGGTCACATTGTGCCTTCCACAAGCCCTTGGAACACACCCGTTTTTACCATCCCGAAAAAATCTGGAAAGTGGCGATTGTTGCGTGATTTACGAGCGGTGAATGCTGTAATGCAAAATATGGGGGCATTACAGCCAGGATTACCCTCCCCTGTGATGATCCCAGAAAATTGGGACTTATCATGGATTTGAAGGATTGGTTTTTTACTATTCCTTTGCGTCCTGAAGATGCAGAAAAAATTGCATTTACAGTACCATCAATCAATAAACAGGAACCGGCAAAAAGATACCATTGGGTGGTACTACCTCAAGGAATGAAAAACTCACCTACTCTGCGTCAAAATTCTGTAGCATGGGCCTTACAACCATTCCGAATGAAACATCCATTTTTACTAGTTTTTCACTGTATGGATGATATCTTAATTGCTGGAGAAAAAATGGACGTGGAAGGAACTTTACAAAGGTTAATAGAAACGTTAGAACCGAAAGGTCTTAAAATTGCTCCAGAAAAGGTACAACGACAAAATCCATGGCAATCTTTGGGATGGACAATTACTGGGAGCACAGTCAGACCACAGAAGATCATACTCAAAACAGACATTAAGACGCTCTCAGATGTTCAAAAACTAATGGGAGATTTACGGTGGGTAAGGTCAGTTAGTGGAATAACTAATGATGATCTAGCTCCCTTGATGCCTCTGTTGGGAACCTCAACCAGAGCCGATGAACGACGAAGCCTGGCGAAGGAACAAGAGCAGGCATTGGATCACATTCTAAAAAAGGTTTTGACAACAGTTGTACAAAGAAAAATTAGTGATTTGCCTTTGCAATTTTTAATTGTTAACCCATCACCCAACCGAAAACACTTAATAGGACTGATAATCCAAATAGATAGGCCACGCATCAACATTTTAGAGTGGG
The DNA here is from genome assembly GCF_965183815.1 of Platalea leucorodia. Classification (NCBI taxonomy): domain Eukaryota; kingdom Metazoa; phylum Chordata; class Aves; order Pelecaniformes; family Threskiornithidae; genus Platalea; species Platalea leucorodia. Next base: position 153,615 of record NW_028121352.1, on the reverse strand, counting down.
TATTTTGATCCTATCAGCCAAAAAATACCGTCTGTACACGGATTGAACTATTAGCTAATATGATCATCAAAGGTAGAAGAAGGATTTGTGATCTGACAGGACAAGAACCTGAAACCCTGTTTGCACCTATAGCACAGAATTATTTAGATTGGCTTTTAGCAACATCAGAAATGTTTCAAATCGCTTTAGCCGAATACCCAGGTACTGTAACCAATAACTATCCTTCCACGAAAATTTTGCCGCTTTTACAAAATCAGGACTTTGAAGACATCCCTTATAGATCAGAAGTACCAGTTGAAGGGCTTACGGTATTTACTGATGCTGGAAGAAAACCAAAACGAGCTGCTATTGCTTGGTATGACAATAATCAATGGAATCATCAACTTCTTACAGGTCATACCGCCGACTCTTTACAAACCCTCGAGCTGAGAGCGGTGTTATGGGCCTTTCAACGCTGGCCCGACAAACCTCTAAATGTAATTTCAGATTCGCTCTACGTAGTAGGAACGGTACAGCGCCTGGAAGGCGCTATGATCAAATCACTGAAGAATAACACCTTATATATGTTATTAATGCAACTTTTATTTTTATTGAATCAACGCACTAAACACTATTTTGTGACACATATTCGTGGCCATCAATTTGATCAAGGCTTGTCGATTGGAAACAACATAGCCGACAAGTTGGTTGCTACCATCTGGAAAAATCAAAATCGTAACCTGTTTGAGCAGGCCCATTTATCTCATGAATTTTTACACCAATCTGCAAAAGTACTGGCGAAACCATTTGATTTAAAACTATCAGATGCCCGAGGCATCGTCCAATCCTGTCCTGCCTGCCAAAAATCAGGATTCGCTTTAGGTCTTGGGGTCAGCCCTCGAGGTCTGGGAGCCCTACGATTATGGCAAATGGATGTCACCCACATCACAGAGTTTGGACGGCAAAAATATGTACACGTTAGCATTGATACTTATTCGCATGCAATCTGGGCCACTGCTCAAACAGGGGAAACAGCCAAACATGTTGTAAAACATATGTGTGCCTCACCTTGCCTCCTCTTGCCTTTCCCTTCTCTTCTTCTGCACCCTCCGACCGCCTCCTCTTCCCACACCTTGCCTCCTCTTGCCTCACTCTCCTCCTCCTCCTCCTCTTTGCTTCACCTCACACCCTTTGGCCTTCTCCTTTGCCTCCTTCTCTTCCTCTTCCTCCTACTCCTTCCTCTTACCGCCTCTTGCCTTTGCCTCCTCCTGCTTTCTCCCATTGCCTCCTCTTCCATACTCCTCCTCCTCTTGCCTCCTCTGCCCTCTTCTTGCCTCCTCCTCCTGATTTTCTTCTTCCCTCTTCTTCTCTCCTCCTCCTTCACCTCCTCTCTCCGCCTCTCGCCTCCTCGCGCCTCCTCTGCTTCCTCTTCCTCTTGCCTCCCGCTGCCTCCACTTGTCTCCTTCTCCTTCTTTGCCTCCTACTCCTCTTCGGACGCCTTCTTGCTCTCGCTCGCCTCCTCCTCCTCGCGCCTCTCCTTGCCTCACCGGCCTTTGGCCTTCTCTTCCTCCACAGCCTCCTCAAGCCTCCTCTTCCAGCCTAGGGCCTACTTCTCTTCTTCCTCTTGCCTTTGCCTACTCAGCCTCCCTTGCCTCTTCCTCCTCTTGGCTCCTCTCTAAGCCTGCTCTCTTTGCCTCCTCCTCCTCCTCGCGCCTCCCGTTGCCTCCTATTGCCTCCTCCTCCTCCCGCCTCTTCTGCCCTCCTCGCGCCTCCTCCTTTTCCGCTTTTGCTTGCCTCCTCCTTCTTTGGCCTTCTCGCCTGCTCCCACCTCCTCGCGCCTCCTCTTTTGCCCTCCTCCTGCTCTCGCCCATTGCCTCCTCCTCCGCCTCCTACTGCCTCCTGCTCCCTCAGCTCGCCTCTCCTCCTTTGGCGCTTTTGCTTGCCTCCTCCTCCTTTACCTTCTGGCTGTGGGATATCTGAAAAGCCAAGGACATGGAGTGAGCAAGCCAGACTCAGACTGTGTGGACTTAATCTGCATTTAACGCAAGAGGAATTCAAGGATGCTGCGAAGGTCGACTGCGGTTTGGAAGACATGAAAGAAGCAGATTAAGAGGAAGAAACTATTGGCTTGCAATGTTGAAAGCAAGATATGGGAGAAGCGGGCGGTGCGTGTGAACTGTTGTTATGAACGAATCAGAATATCGCTAGTAGCGCATGAACAGCATATTGCCAAACATAGTTAACCAAGTAACGGTAAGTTTATGCATGATTAGGAAGGCAAGAAACTGTAGCAACTAAGCTGTGTATGTAATAAACCGACATTTTGCTTGATCCTATTGATCGTGTGCTGTGTCCGTGACTTCCGCGTCAGCAGGTGGCGCCCGAACAGGGACCCTCAGATCGGAGTGTGATTTTCTGACGAAACCGAGAACGGAGGGGGCGGAAGCCGGCCGAAGGTGAGTGCTGCCCCAGCACTCGGGAAACGCTAGCGCGAAAGGTGGAATCTCACCCTGATCAGGTGAGCGGCCGGGGAGGAGATGGGGGCTACCATGACAAAAGAAGAGTCAGCGGTGGTTAAGCTCCTCCAACATATCCTCTCAACGAGAGGTATAAGTTATGACTCGTCTACTCTGAAAGCATTATTGCTCTGGGCAAAAGGAAAGGATTTGATCCCCACGGTTGGAGTTGCCTTTGATGCTATGACATGGGAGGAAATAGGGGCAGAACTGTGGGAAGAAATAAGTAAAGGATCCAAAGAGGCGAGCAAATTCCCCACTGTGTGGAGACTGATTCATGAAACTTTAAAAAGCATGGGGGAGGAGCGGCAAGTCGCTGCATCGGCATTCGCGGCTTTGACTCCAGGTGGCGGGCCCACCTCTGCAACCAGTAGGTTGTTTTCGGGTCCGACAATCCCTGCAGCGACCCCAGCCCGCGTTGCAGGAGGGGTCCGGATCCTAGCAGGGACTGCAACTGCAGCTCCCACCACCACCGAAGTGCAGTCACCAGAAAAAAACGCTGCGGAGGCTACTCCACCATCGCCCGATGTACCACAGTCGGATCACCCTCCGAGTTACGATGAGGCCGGTCCACCAAATCGCCCTCCCTCACCGGTGGCGACCACCTCACTTTACCCTCCTTTGCCACCAGGTGGCGAAGAGGAGGAGGAAAACAATGGTGTTCTAGAGGAGAAAGCTGAATTACAGGAATTGATAAAAAGACTAGGGACTTTAGAAGCGCGATTGGCGGTCCCGCCAGAAAACCCACCAACGTCACTGTCCGCATTATACCCAGGACGGTCAGCACCCAATGTTTTTGCTCCAACTAGGACACCGGTGGAAACTGGTGCTTTTCCGTCTTTGCCACCACAACAACCGTCGGGGGGGGGCGGTATTCGGGCAAGGGATGTTGGTGGGAGGAGTTGGGGATCCGTCAATGCGATGGAAAGGTGTTATCCGAGATGCCATGATAGAGGGACAGGTTTTACCCATGGCTTTTCCTGTTGGAGTTGATAATAACGGGAGAGGTGTACGGGAAGCACTGGACTGGAAAATATTGGAAGAAGCGAAAAGCGCTGTTACTCAGTATGGTTTAAAATCACCATATACTCAATCTATATTACAGCACGTTTTTTCAGCACAGTTATTAACTCCTTATGATTCTAGAATGATTGTCCAGATGCTATTACCACCATCGCAACAATTACAATTTTTCCAACATTGGCAAACTGCCTGTGATAGGGCAGCTTCAATACCTCGACAACAAGGCGATCTGTTATTCGGAATCCAGGCTCAAATGTTAATGGGCGCAGGGCCTTTTACGCGACCTGATTGGCAAGCGCAGTTTGCTACCGAGGCATTGCAATTGAGTCAGGAGTTAGCTTATAAAGCTCTTATTAACGTGCATGATGAGAAAATTAGACCTGCTTTTACCGCTGTAAGGCAGGGACCCACTGAAGCGTACGGCGAGTTTATTGATCGTTTGCACGCTGCAATTATGGCTCATCCAGATATGGATGAGGGAATGAAAGTAAAGTTCTTAGATATGCTTGCTTTTGATAACGCTAACGAAAAAACCAAAAGAGCACTCAGTGTGTTGCCAAGAGGATCCAGCACAGGACAGCTGCTAGAGGCTGCTGAGCGAACGTTAGAACAAGAAAAGGCTACGGTTATGGCCGCAGCTGTAGGTGCAGCAGTGAAGCCGTTGGTATCAAAAAAGCAAGGGGGAAAAAAGGACAAGAAGTGCTTTAATTGTGGAAAACTAGGCCATTTTAAAAAAGAATGTAGGAGTCCAATTAATACTGAGGGTCGGAAAGAAAAATGGTGTACGAATTGTAAAAAAGATAATCACGACACCCAAGAGTGTCGGAAACCGGGAAACACGGCGCGGAGCGCGCCACACCCACGCGTGAAGACACAAGTGCAGGGTGCTTGGACCGCTGCGCAGCCGCCACAGCCGGTAGCGCCGGAGTGGACCTGGCAACAGCAGTAGACATAACCTTAACAACGTCTGAGGTTAAATTAATTGCTTCAGATCAACAAGGACCTCTAGGGCATGGGTTGAGTGCATTGCTCATAGGCCGTTCTTCAATATCACGAAAAGGTGTATTTATAGTACCAGGACTCATCGATGCGGATTTCTGCGGAACCATAAAGAGCATGGTATATACCTTAACGCCACCGCTTACGATACCAGCACAGTCTAAAAATAGCTCAATTAATACCATTTCATGCGTGTGTCCCTAAAGCGCATTCAATTGTACGTGGGCATGGAGGTTTTGGATCCACAGGAGTACCAAATGTGTTATTAGCAATAGATATTGCCAAGGGAAAACCTGAAGAAAGGGTAACATGAAGACATCCTAATGGACAATCTTTAGTACTGTCAATGTTAATTGACACGGGGGCAGATGTACCTGTTGTCCCTATCACAAAATGGCCTCGTCATTGGCCACTGGTACCTGCAGCTAGCAGTGTTGTGGGAGTCGGGGGGGCACAATGCACGATGATTAGCAAATTCCTGATAGCATTCAATTTTGAAGACGGTACCACTGTTACCACAAGGCCATATGTAATGCACTTGCCTGTAGCTCTTATAGGTCGGGATCTATTATCCCAAATGGGAGCCAAACTTGTAACCCAGCATTTTTAGGAGCGGCCGTGGTTGAGCAGCCCATCTTAAAACTCACCTGGACTACGACAACGCCAGTGTGGGTAGACCAGTGGCCGCTGAAACAGGAGAGGCTGCATATTTTACAAAATTTAGCTAAAGAACAACTAGAAGCAGGTCACATTGTGCCTTCCACAAGCCCTTGGAACACACCCGTTTTTACCATCCCGAAAAAATCTGGAAAGTGGCGATTGTTGCGTGATTTACGAGCGGTGAATGCTGTAATGCAAAATATGGGGGCATTACAGCCAGGATTACCCTCCCCTGTGATGATCCCAGAAAATTGGGACTTATCATGGATTTGAAGGATTGGTTTTTTACTATTCCTTTGCGTCCTGAAGATGCAGAAAAAATTGCATTTACAGTACCATCAATCAATAAACAGGAACCGGCAAAAAGATACCATTGGGTGGTACTACCTCAAGGAATGAAAAACTCACCTACTCTGCGTCAAAATTCTGTAGCATGGGCCTTACAACCATTCCGAATGAAACATCCATTTTTACTAGTTTTTCACTGTATGGATGATATCTTAATTGCTGGAGAAAAAATGGACGTGGAAGGAACTTTACAAAGGTTAATAGAAACGTTAGAACTGAAAGGTCTTAAAATTGCTCCAGAAAAGGTACAACGACAAAATCCATGGCAATCTTTGGGATGGACAATTACCGGGAGCACAGTCAGACCACAGAAGATCATACTCAAAACAGACATTAAGACGCTCTCAGATGTTCAAAAACTAATGGGAGATTTACGGTGGGTAAGGTCAGTTAGTGGAATAACTAATGATGATCTAGCTCCCTTGATGCCTCTGTTGGGAACCTCAACCAGAGCCGATGAACGACGAAGCCTGGCGAAGGAACAAGAGCAGGCATTGGATCACATTCTAAAAACGGTTTTGACAACAGTTGTACAAAGAAAAATTAGTGATTTGCCTTTGCAATTTTTAATTGTTAACCCATCACCCAACCGAAAACACTTAATAGGACTGATAATCCAAATAGATAGGCCACGCATCAACATTTTAGAGTGGGTATTTTGATCCTATCAGCCAAAAAATACCGTCTGTACACGGATTGAACTATTAGCTAATATGATCATCAAAGGTAGAAGAAGGATTTGTGATCTGACAGGACAAGAACCTGAAACCCTGTTTGCACCTATAGCACAGAATTATTTAGATTGGCTTTTAGCAACATCAGAAATGTTTCAAATCGCTTTAGCCGAATACCCAGGTACTGTAACCAATAACTATCCTTCCACGAAAATTTTGCCGCTTTTACAAAATCAGGACTTTGAAGACATCCCTTATAGATCAGAAGTACCAGTTGAAGGGCTTACGGTATTTACTGATGCTGGAAGAAAACCAAAACGAGCTGCTATTGCTTGGTATGACAATAATCAATGGAATCATCAACTTCTTACAGGTCATACCGCCGACTCTTTACAAACCCTCGAGCTGAGAGCGGTGTTATGGGCCTTTCAACGCTGGCCCGACAAACCTCTAAATGTAATTTCAGATTCGCTCTACGTAGTAGGAACGGTACAGCGCCTGGAAGGCGCTATGATCAAATCACTGAAGAATAACACCTTATATATGTTATTAATGCAACTTTTATTTTTATTGAATCAACGCACTAAACACTATTTTGTGACACATATTCGTGGCCATCAATTTGATCAAGGCTTGTCGATTGGAAACAACATAGCCGACAAGTTGGTTGCTACCATCTGGAAAAATCAAAATCGTAACCTGTTTGAGCAGGCCCATTTATCTCATGAATTTTTACACCAATCTGCAAAAGTACTGGCGAAACCATTTGATTTAAAACTATCAGATGCCCGAGGCATCGTCCAATCCTGTCCTGCCTGCCAAAAATCAGGATTCGCTTTAGGTCTTGGGGTCAGCCCTCGAGGTCTGGGAGCCCTACGATTATGGCAAATGGATGTCACCCACATCACAGAGTTTGGACGGCAAAAATATGTACACGTTAGCATTGATACTTATTCGCATGCAATCTGGGCCACTGCTCAAACAGGGGAAACAGCCAAACATGTTGTAAAACATATGTGTGCCTCACCTTGCCTCCTCTTGCCTTTCCCTTCTCTTCTTCTGCACCCTCCGACCGCCTCCTCTTCCCACACCTTGCCTCCTCTTGCCTCACTCTCCTCCTCCTCCTCCTCTTTGCTTCACCTCACACCCTTTGGCCTTCTCCTTTGCCTCCTTCTCTTCCTCTTCCTCCTACTCCTTCCTCTTACCGCCTCTTGCCTTTGCCTCCTCCTGCTTTCTCCCATTGCCTCCTCTTCCATACTCCTCCTCCTCTTGCCTCCTCTGCCCTCTTCTTGCCTCCTCCTCCTGATTTTCTTCTTCCCTCTTCTTCTCTCCTCCTCCTTCACCTCCTCTCTCCGCCTCTCGCCTCCTCGCGCCTCCTCTGCTTCCTCTTCCTCTTGCCTCCCGCTGCCTCCACTTGTCTCCTTCTCCTTCTTTGCCTCCTACTCCTCTTCGGACGCCTTCTTGCTCTCGCTCGCCTCCTCCTCCTCGCGCCTCTCCTTGCCTCACCGGCCTTTGGCCTTCTCTTCCTCCACAGCCTCCTCAAGCCTCCTCTTCCAGCCTAGGGCCTACTTCTCTTCTTCCTCTTGCCTTTGCCTACTCAGCCTCCCTTGCCTCTTCCTCCTCTTGGCTCCTCTCTAAGCCTGCTCTCTTTGCCTCCTCCTCCTCCTCGCGCCTCCCGTTGCCTCCTATTGCCTCCTCCTCCTCCCGCCTCTTCTGCCCTCCTCGCGCCTCCTCCTTTTCCGCTTTTGCTTGCCTCCTCCTTCTTTGGCCTTCTCGCCTGCTCCCACCTCCTCGCGCCTCCTCTTTTGCCCTCCTCCTGCTCTCGCCCATTGCCTCCTCCTCCGCCTCCTACTGCCTCCTGCTCCCTCAGCTCGCCTCTCCTCCTTTGGCGCTTTTGCTTGCCTCCTCCTCCTTTACCTTCTGGCTGTGGGATATCTGAAAAGCCAAGGACATGGAGTGAGCAAGCCAGACTCAGACTGTGTGGACTTAATCTGCATTTAACGCAAGAGGAATTCAAGGATGCTGCGAAGGTCGACTGCGGTTTGGAAGACATGAAAGAAGCAGATTAAGAGGAAGAAACTATTGGCTTGCAATGTTGAAAGCAAGATATGGGAGAAGCGGGCGGTGCGTGTGAACTGTTGTTATGAACGAATCAGAATATCGCTAGTAGCGCATGAACAGCATATTGCCAAACATAGTTAACCAAGTAACGGTAAGTTTATGCATGATTAGGAAGGCAAGAAACTGTAGCAACTAAGCTGTGTATGTAATAAACCGACATTTTGCTTGATCCTATTGATCGTGTGCTGTGTCCGTGACTTCCGCGTCAGCAGGTGGCGCCCGAACAGGGACCCTCAGATCGGAGTTGGATTTTCTGACGAAACCGAGAACGGAGGGGGCGGAAGCCGGCCGAAGGTGAGTGCTGCCCCAGCACTCGGGAAACGCTAGCGCGAAAGGTGGAATCTCACCCTGATCAGGTGAGCGGCCGGGGAGGAGATGGGGGCTACCATGACAAAAGAAGAGTCAGCGGTGGTTAAGCTCCTCCAACATATCCTCTCAACGAGAGGTATAAGTTATGACTCGTCTACTCTGAAAGCATTATTGCTCTGGGCAAAAGGAAAGGATTTGATCCCCACGGTTGGAGTTGCCTTTGATGCTATGACATGGGAGGAAATAGGGGCAGAACTGTGGGAAGAAATAAGTAAAGGATCCAAAGAGGCGAGCAAATTCCCCACTGTGTGGAGACTGATTCATGAAACTTTAAAAAGCATGGGGGAGGAGCGGCAAGTCGCTGCATCGGCATTCGCGGCTTTGACTCCAGGTGGCGGGCCCACCTCTGCAACCAGTAGGTTGTTTTCGGGTCCGACAATCCCTGCAGCGACCCCAGCCCGCGTTGCAGGAGGGGTCCGGATCCTAGCAGGGACTGCAACTGCAGCTCCCACCACCACCGAAGTGCAGTCACCAGAAAAAAACGCTGCGGAGGCTACTCCACCATCGCCCGATGTACCACAGTCGGATCACCCTCCGAGTTACGATGAGGCCGGTCCACCAAATCGCCCTCCCTCACCGGTGGCGACCACCTCACTTTACCCTCCTTTGCCACCAGGTGGCGAAGAGGAGGAGGAAAACAATGGTGTTCTAGAGGAGAAAGCTGAATTACAGGAATTGATAAAAAGACTAGGGACTTTAGAAGCGCGATTGGCGGTCCCGCCAGAAAACCCACCAACGTCACTGTCCGCATTATACCCAGGACGGTCAGCACCCAACGTTTTTGCTCCAACTAGGACACCGGTGGAAACTGGTGCTTTTCCGTCTTTGCCACCACAACAACCGTCGGCGGGGGGGCGGTATTCGGGCAAGGGATGTTGGTGGGAGGAGTTGGGGATCCGTCAATGCGATGGAAAGGTGTTATCCGAGATGCCATGATAGAGGGACAGGTTTTACCCATGGCTTTTCCTGTTGGAGTTGATAATAACGGGAGAGGTGTACGGGAAGCACTGGACTGGAAAATATTGGAAGAAGCGAAAAGCGCTGTTACTCAGTATGGTTTAAAATCACCATATACTCAATCTATATTACAGCACGTTTTTTCAGCACAGTTATTAACTCCTTATGATTCTAGAATGATTGTCCAGATGCTATTACCACCATCGCAACAATTACAATTTTTCCAACATTGGCAAACTGCCTGTGATAGGGCAGCTTCAATACCTCGACAACAAGGCGATCCGTTATTTGGAATCCAGGCTCAAATGTTAATGGGCGCAGGGCCTTTTACGCGACCTGATTGGCAAGCGCAGTTTGCTACCGAGGCATTGCAATTGAGTCAGGAGTTAGCTTATAAAGCTCTTATTAACGTGCATGATGAGAAAATTAGACCTGCTTTTACCGCTGTAAGGCAGGGACCCACTGAAGCGTACGGCGAGTTTATTGATCGTTTGCACGCTGCAATTATGGCTCATCCAGATATGGATGAGGGAATGAAAGTAAAGTTCTTAGATATGCTTGCTTTTGATAACGCTAACGAAAAAACCAAAAGAGCACTCAGTGTGTTGCCAAGAGGATCCAGCACAGGACAGCTGCTAGAGGCGGCTGAGCGAACGTTAGAACAAGAAAAGGCTACGGTTATGGCCGCAGCTGTAGGTGCAGCAGTGAAGCCGTTGGTATCAAAAAAGCAAGGGGGAAAAAAGGACAAGAAGTGCTTTAATTGTGGAAAACTAGGCCATTTTAAAAAAGAATGTAGGAGTCCAATTAATACTGAGGGTCGGAAAGAAAAATGGTGTACGAATTGTAAAAAAGATAATCACGACACCCAAGAGTGTCGGAAACCGGGAAACACGGCGCGGAGCGCGCCACACCCACGCGTGAAGACACAAGTGCAGGGTGCTTGGACCGCTGCGCAGCCGCCACAGCCGGTAGCGCCGGAGTGGACCTGGCAACAGCAGTAGACATAACCTTAACAACGTCTGAGGTTAAATTAATTGCTTCAGATCAACAAGGACCTCTAGGGCATGGGTTGAGTGCATTGCTCATAGGCCGTTCTTCAATATCACGATAAGGTGTATTTATAGTACCAGGACTCATCGATGCGGATTTCTGCGGAACCACAAAGAGCATGGTATATACCTTAACGCCACCGCTTACGATACCAGCACAGTCTAAAAATAGCTCAATTAATACCATTTCATGCGTGTGTCCCTAAAGCGCATTCAATTGTACGTGGGCATGGAGGTTTTGGATCCACAGGAGTACCAAATGTGTTATTAGCAATAGATATTGCCAAGGGAAAACCTGAAGAAAGGGTAACATGAAGACATCCTAATGGACAATCTTTAGTTCTGTCAATGTTAATTGACACGGGGGCAGATGTACCTGTTGTCCCTATCACAAAATGGCCTCGTCATTGGCCACTGGTACCTGCAGCCAGCAGTGTTGTGGGAGTCGGGGGGGCACAATGCACGATGATTAGCAAATTCCTGATAGCATTCAATTTTGAAGACGGTACCACTGTTACCACAAGGCCATATGTAATGCACTTGCCTGTAGCTCTTATAGGTCGGGATCTATTATCCCAAATGGGAGCCAAACTTGTAACCCAGCATTTTTAGGAGCGGCCATGGTTGAGCAGCCCATCTTAAAACTCACCTGGACTACGACAACGCCAGTGTGGGTAGACCAGTGGCCGCTGAAACAGGAGAGGCTGCATATTTTACAAAATTTAGCTAAAGAACAACTAGAAGCAGGTCACATTGTGCCTTCCACAAGCCCTTGGAACACACCCGTTTTTACCATCCCGAAAAAATCTGGAAAGTGGCGATTGTTGCGTGATTTACGAGCGGTGAATGCTGTAATGCAAAATATGGGGGCATTACAGCCAGGATTACCCTCCCCTGTGATGATCCCAGAAAACTGGGACTTATCATGGATTTGAAGGATTGGTTTTTTACTATTCCTTTGCGTCCTGAAGATGCAGAAAAAATTGCATTTACAGTACCATCAATCAATAAACAGGAACCAGCAAAAAGATACCATTGGGTGGTACGACCTCAAGGAATGAAAAACTCACCTACTCTGCGTCAAAATTCTGTAGCATGGGCCTTACAACCATTCCGAATGAAACATCCATTTTTACTAGTTTTTCACTGTATGGATGATATCTTAATTGCTGGAGAAAAAATGGACGTGGAAGGAACTTTACAAAGGTTAATAGAAACGTTAGAACCGAAAGGTCTTAAAATTGCTCCAGAAAAGGTACAACGACAAAATCCATGGCAATCTTTGGGATGGACAATTACTGGGAGCACAGTCAGACCACAGAAGATCATACTCAAAACAGACATTAAGACGCTCTCAGATGTTCAAAAACTAATGGGAGATTTACGGTGGGTAAGGTCAGTTAGTGGAATAACTAATGATGATCTAGCTCCCTTGATGCCTCTGTTGGGAACCTCAACCAGAGCCGATGAACGACGAAGCCTGGCGAAGGAACAAGAGCAGGCATTGGATCACATTCTAAAAACGGTTTTGACAACAGTTGTACAAAGAAAAATTAGTGATTTGCCTTTGCAATTTTTAATTGTTAACCCATCACCCAACCGAAAACACTTAATAGGACTGATAATCCAAATAGATAGGCCACGCATCAACATTTTAGAGTGGGTATTTTGATCCTATCAGCCAAAAAATACCGTCTGTACACGGATTGAACTATTAGCTAATATGATCATCAAAGGTAGAAGAAGGATTTGTGATCTGACAGGACAAGGACCTGAAACCCTGTTTGCACCTATAGCACAGAATTATTTAGATTGGCTTTTAGCAACATCAGAAATGTTTCAAATCGCTTTAGCCGAATACCCAGGTACTGTAACCAATAACTATCCTTCCACGAAAATTTTGCCGCTTTTACAAAATCAGGACTTTGAAGACATCCCTTATAGATCAGAAGTACCAGTTGAAGGGCGTACGGTATTTACTGATGCTGGAAGAAAACCAAAACGAGCTGCTATTGCTTGGTATGACAATAATCAATGGAATCATCAACTTCTTACAGGTCATACCGCCGACTCTTTACAAACCCTCGAGCTGAGAGCGGTGTTATGGGCCTTTCAACGCTGGCCCGACAAACCTCTAAATGTAATTTCAGATTCGCTCTACGTAGTAGGAACGGTACAGCGCCTGGAAGGCGCTATGATCAAATCACTGAAGAATAACACCTTATATATGTTATTAATGCAACTTTTATTTTTATTGAATCAACGCACTAAACACTATTTTGTGACACATATTCGTGGCCATCAATTTGATCAAGGCTTGTCGATTGGAAACAACATAGCCGACAAGTTGGTTGCTACCATCTGGAAAAATCAAAATCGTAACCTGTTTGAGCAGGCCCGTTTATCTCATGAATTTTTACACCAATCTGCAAAAGTACTGGCGAAACCATTTGATTTAAAACTATCAGATGCCCGAGGCATCGTCCAATCCTGTCCTGCCTGCCAAAAATCAGGATTCGCTTTAGGTCTTGGGGTCAGCCCTCGAGGTCTGGGAGCCCTACGATTATGGCAAATGGATGTCACCCACATCACAGAGTTTGGACGGCAAAAATATGTACACGTTAGCATTGATACTTATTCGCATGCAATCTGGGCCACTGCTCAAACAGGGGAAACAGCCAAACATGTTGTAAAACATATGTGTGCCTCACCTTGCCTCCTCTTGCCTTTCCCTTCTCTTCTTCTGCACCCTCCGACCGCCTCCTCTTCCCACACCTTGCCTCCTCTTGCCTCACTCTCCTCCTCCTCCTCCTCTTTGCTTCACCTCACACCCTTTGGCCTTCCCCTTTGCCTCCTTCTCTTCCTCTACCTCCTACTCCTTCCTCTTACCGCCTCTTGCCTTTGCCTCCTCCTGCTTTCTCCCATTGCCTCCTCTTCCATACTCCTCCTCCTCTTGCCTCCTCTGCCCTCTTCTTGCCTCCTCCTCCTGATTTTCTTCTTCCCTCTTCTTCTCTCCTCCTCCTTCACCTCCTCTCTCCGCCTCTCGCCTCCTCGCGCCTCCTCTGCTTCCTCTTCCTCTTGCCTCCCGCTGCCTCCACTTGTCTCCTTCTCCTTCTTTGCCTCCTACTCCTCTTCTGACGCCTTCTTGCTCTCGCTCGCCTCCTCCTCCTCGCGCCTCTCCTTGCCTCACTGGCCTTTGGCCTTCTCTTCCTCCACAGCCTCCTCAAGCCTCCTCTTCCATCCTAGGGCCTACTTCTCTTCTTCCTCTTGCCTTTTCCTACTCAGCCTCCCTTGCCTCTTCCTCCTCTTGGCTCCTCTCTAAGCCTGCTCTCTTTGCCTCCTCCTCCTCCTCGCGCCTCCCGTTGCCTCCTATTGCCTCCGCCTCCTCGCGCCTCTTCTGCCCTCCTCGCGCCTCCTCCTTTTCCGCTTTTGATTGCCTCCTCCTCCTTTGGCCTTCTCGCCTGCTCTCACCTCCTCGCGCCTCCTCTTTTGCCCTCCTCCTGCTCTCGCCCATTGCCTCCTCCTCCGCCTCCTATTGCCTCCTGCTCCCTCAGCTCCCATCCTCGCCTCTCCTCCTTTGGCGCTTTTGCTTGCCTCCTCCTCCTTTACCTTCTGGCTGTGGGATATCTGAAAAGCCAAGGACATGGAGTGAGCAAGCCAGACTCAGACTGTGTGGACTTAATCTGCATTTAACGCAAGAGGAATTCAAGGATGCTGCGAAGGTCGACTGCGGTTTGGAAGACATGAAAGAAGCAGATTAAGAGGAAGAAACTATTGGCTTGCAATGTTGAAAGCAAGATATGGGAGAAGCGGGCGGTGCGTGTGAACTGTTGTTATGAACGAATCAGAATATCGCTAGTAGCGCATGAACAGCATATTGCCAAACATAGTTAACCAAGTAACGGTAAGTTTATGCATGATTAGGAAGGCAAGAAACTGTAGCAACTAAGCTGTGTATGTAATAAACCGACATTTTGCTTGATCCTATTGATCGTGTGCTGTGTCCGTGACTTCCGCGTCAGCAGGTGGCGCCCGAACAGGGACCCTCAGATCGGAGTTGGATTTTCTGACGAAACCGAGAACGGAGGGGGCGGAAGCCGGCCGAAGGTGAGTGCTGCCCCAGCACTCGGGAAACGCTAGCGCGAAAGGTGGAATCTCACCCTGATCAGGTGAGCGGCCGGGGAGGAGATGGGGGCTACCATGACAAAAGAAGAGTCAGCGGTGGTTAAGCTCCTCCAACATATCCTCTCAACGAGAGGTATAAGTTATGACTCGTCTACTCTGAAAGCATTATTGCTCTGGGCAAAAGGAAAGGATTTGATCCCCACGGTTGGAGTTGCCTTTGATGCTATGACATGGGAGGAAATAGGGGCAGAACTGTGGGAAGAAATAAGTAAAGGATCCAAAGAGGCGAGCAAATTCCCCACTGTGTGGAGACTGATTCATGAAACTTTAAAAAGCATGGGGGAGGAGCGGCAAGTCGCTGCATCGGCATTCGCGGCTTTGACTCCAGGTGGCGGGCCCACCTCTGCAACCAGTAGGTTGTTTTCGGGTCCGACAATCCCTGCAGCGACCCCAGCCCGCGTTGCAGGAGGGGTCCGGATCCTAGCAGGGACTGCAACTGCAGCTCCCACCACCACCGAAGTGCAGTCACCAGAAAAAAACGCTGCGGAGGCTACTCCACCATCGCCCGATGTACCACAGTCGGATCACCCTCCGAGTTACGATGAGGCCGGTCCACCAAATCGCCCTCCCTCACCGGTGGCGACCACCTCACTTTACCCTCCTTTGCCACCAGGTGGCGAAGAGGAGGAGGAAAACAATGGTGTTCTAGAGGAGAAAGCTGAATTACAGGAATTGATAAAAAGACTAGGGACTTTAGAAGTGCGATTGGCGGTCCCGCCAGAAAACCCACCAACGTCACTGTCCGCATTATACCCAGGACGGTCAGCACCCAACGTTTTTGCTCCAACTAGGACACCGGTGGAAACTGGTGCTTTTCCGTCTTTGCCACCACAACAACCGTCAGGGGGGGGCGGTATTCGGGCAAGGGATGTTGGTGGGAGGAGTTGGGGATCCGTCAATGCGATGGAAAGGTGTTATCCGAGATGCCATGATAGAGGGACAGGTTTTACCCATGGCTTTTCCTGTTGGAGTTGATAATAACGGGAGAGGTGTACGGGAAGCACTGGACTGGAAAATATTGGAAGAAGCGAAAAGCGCTGTTACTCAGTATGGTTTAAAATCACCATATACTCAATCTATATTACAGCACGTTTTTTCAGCACAGTTATTAACTCCTTATGATTCTAGAATGATTGTCCAGATGCTATTACCACCATCGCAACAATTACAATTTTTCCAACATTGGCAAACTGCCTGTGATAGGGCAGCTTCAATACCTCGACAACAAGGCGATCCGTTATTCGGAATCCAGGCTCAAATGTTAATGGGCGCAGGGCCTTTTACGCGACCTGATTGGCAAGCGCAGTTTGCTACCGAGGCATTGCAATTGAGTCAGGAGTTAGCTTATAAAGCTCTTATTAACGTGCATGATGAGAAAATTAGACCTGCTTTTACCGCTGTAAGGCAGGGACCCACTGAAGCGTACGGCGAGTTTATTGATCGTTTGCACGCTGCAATTATGGCTCATCCAGATATGGATGAGGGAATGAAAGTAAAGTTCTTAGATATGCTTGCTTTTGATAACGCTAACGAAAAAACCAAAAGAGCACTCAGTGTGTTGCCAAGAGGATCCAGCACAGGACAGCTGCTAGAGGCGGCTGAGCGAACGTTAGAACAAGAAAAGGCTACGGTTATGGCCGCAGCTGTAGGTGCAGCAGTGAAGCCGTTGGTATCAAAAAAGCAAGGGGGAAAAAAGGACAAGAAGTGCTTTAATTGTGGAAAACTAGGCCATTTTAAAAAAGAATGTAGGAGTCCAATTAATACTGAGGGTCGGAAAGAAAAATGGTGTACGAATTGTAAAAAAGATAATCACGACACCCAAGAGTGTCGGAAACCGGGAAACACGGCGCGGAGCGCGCCACACCCACGCGTGAAGACACAAGTGCAGGGTGCTTGGACCGCTGCGCAGCCGCCACAGCCGGTAGCGCCGGAGTGGACCTGGCAACAGCAGTAGACATAACCTTAACAACGTCTGAGGTTAAATTAATTGCTTCAGATCAACAAGGACCTCTAGGGCATGGGTTGAGTGCATTGCTCATAGGCCGTTCTTCAATATCACGAAAAGGTGTATTTATAGTACCAGGACTCATCGATGCGGATTTCTGCGGAACCACAAAGAGCATGGTATATACCTTAACGCCACTGCTTACGATACCAGCACAGTCTAAAAATAGCTCAATTAATACCATTTCATGCGTGTGTCCCTAAAG
Source organism: Platalea leucorodia (assembly GCF_965183815.1). Classification (NCBI taxonomy): domain Eukaryota; kingdom Metazoa; phylum Chordata; class Aves; order Pelecaniformes; family Threskiornithidae; genus Platalea; species Platalea leucorodia. The sequence goes on along the minus strand of NW_028121352.1, from coordinate 136,525 downwards.
CGCATTCAATTGTACGTGGGCATGGAGGTTTTGGATCCACAGGAGTACCAAATGTGTTATTAGCAATAGATATTGCCAAGGGAAAACCTGAAGAAAGGGTAACATGAAGACATCCTAATGGACAATCTTTAGTTCTGTCAATGTTAATTGACACGGGGGCAGATGTACCTGTTGTCCCTATCACAAAATGGCCTCGTCATTGGCCACTGGTACCTGCAGCCAGCAGTGTTGTGGGAGTCGGGGGGGCACAATGCACGATGATTAGCAAATTCCTGATAGCATTCAATTTTGAAGACGGTACCACTGTTACCACAAGGCCATATGTAATGCACTTGCCTGTAGCTCTTATAGGTCGGGATCTATTATCCCAAATGGGAGCCAAACTTGTAACCCAGCATTTTTAGGAGCGGCCATGGTTGAGCAGCCCATCTTAAAACTCACCTGGACTACGACAACGCCAGTGTGGGTAGACCAGTGGCCGCTGAAACAGGAGAGGCTGCATATTTTACAAAATTTAGCTAAAGAACAACTAGAAGCAGGTCACATTGTGCCTTCCACAAGCCCTTGGAACACACCCGTTTTTACCATCCCGAAAAAATCTGGAAAGTGGCGATTGTTGCGTGATTTACGAGCGGTGAATGCTGTAATGCAAAATATGGGGGCATTACAGCCAGGATTACCCTCCCCTGTGATGATCCCAGAAAATTGGGACTTATCATGGATTTGAAGGATTGGTTTTTTACTATTCCTTTGCGTCCTGAAGATGCAGAAAAAATTGCATTTACAGTACCATCAATCAATAAACAGGAACCGGCAAAAAGATACCATTGGGTGGTACGACCTCAAGGAATGAAAAACTCACCTACTCTGCGTCAAAATTCTGTAGCATGGGCCTTACAACCATTCCGAATGAAACATCCATTTCTACTAGTTTTTCACTGTATGGATGATATCTTAATTGCTGGAGAAAAAATGGACGTGGAAGGAACTTTACAAAGGTTAATAGAAACGTTAGAACCGAAAGGTCTTAAAATTGCTCCAGAAAAGGTACAACGACAAAATCCATGGCAATCTTTGGGATGGACAATTACTGGGAGCACAGTCAGACCACAGAAGATCATACTCAAAACAGACATTAAGACGCTCTCAGATGTTCAAAAACTAATGGGAGATTTACGGTGGGTAAGGTCAGTTAGTGGAATAACTAATGATGATCTAGCTCCCTTGATGCCTCTGTTGGGAACCTCAACCAGAGCCGATGAACGACGAAGCCTGGCGAAGGAACAAGAGCAGGCATTGGATCACATTCTAAAAACGGTTTTGACAACAGTTGTACAAAGAAAAATTAGTGATTTGCCTTTGCAATTTTTAATTGTTAACCCATCACCCAACCGAAAACACTTAATAGGACTGATAATCCAAATAGATAGGCCACGCATCAACATTTTAGAGTGGGTATTTTGATCCTATCAGCCAAAAAATACCGTCTGTACACGGATTGAACTATTAGCTAATATGATCATCAAAGGTAGAAGAAGGATTTGTGATCTGACAGGACAAGGACCTGAAACCCTGTTTGCACCTATAGCACAGAATTATTTAGATTGGCTTTTAGCAACATCAGAAATGTTTCAAATCGCTTTAGCCGAATACCCAGGTACTGTAACCAATAACTATCCTTCCACGAAAATTTTGCCGCTTTTACAAAATCAGGACTTTGAAGACATCCCTTATAGATCAGAAGTACCAGTTGAAGGGCGTACGGTATTTACTGATGCTGGAAGAAAACCAAAACGAGCTGCTATTGCTTGGTATGACAATAATCAATGGAATCATCAACTTCTTACAGGTCATACCGCCGACTCTTTACAAACCCTCGAGCTGAGAGCGGTGTTATGGGCCTTTCAACGCTGGCCCGACAAACCTCTAAATGTAATTTCAGATTCGCTCTACGTAGTAGGAACGGTACAGCGCCTGGAAGGCGCTATGATCAAATCACTGAAGAATAACACCTTATATATGTTATTAATGCAACTTTTATTTTTATTGAATCAACGCACTAAACACTATTTTGTGACACATATTCGTGGCCATCAATTTGATCAAGGCTTGTCGATTGGAAACAACATAGCCGACAAGTTGGTTGCTACCATCTGGAAAAATCAAAATCGTAACCTGTTTGAGCAGGCCCGTTTATCTCATGAATTTTTACACCAATCTGCAAAAGTACTGGCGAAACCATTTGATTTAAAACTATCAGATGCCCGAGGCATCGTCCAATCCTGTCCTGCCTGCCAAAAATCAGGATTCGCTTTAGGTCTTGGGGTCAGCCCTCGAGGTCTGGGAGCCCTACGATTATGGCAAATGGATGTCACCCACATCACAGAGTTTGGACGGCAAAAATATGTACACGTTAGCATTGATACTTATTCGCATGCAATCTGGGCCACTGCTCAAACAGGGGAAACAGCCAAACATGTTGTAAAACATATGTGTGCCTCACCTTGCCTCCTCTTGCCTTTCCCTTCTCTTCTTCTGCAGCCTCCGAACGCCTCCTCTTCCCACACCTTGCCTCCTCTTGCCTCAGTCTCCTCCTCCTCCTCCTCTTTGCTTCACCTCACACCCTTTGGCCTTCTCCTTTGCCTCCTTCTCTTCCTCTTCCTCCTACTCCTTCCTCTTACCGCCTCTTGCCTTTGCCTCCTCCTGCTTTCTCCCATTGCCTCCTCTTCCATACTTCTCCTCCTCTTGCCTCCTCTGCCCTCTTCTTGCCTCCTCCTCCTGATTTTCTTCTTGCCTCTTCTTCTCTCCTCCTCCTTCACCTCCTCTCTCCGCCTCTCGCCTCCTCGCGCCTCCTCGGCTTCCTCTTCCTCTTGCCTCCCGCTGCCTCCACTTGTCTCCTTCTCCTTCTTTGCCTCCTACTCCTCTTCTGACGCCTTCTTGCTCTCGCTCGCCTCCTCCTCCTCGCGCCTCTCCTTGCCTCACTGGCCTTTGGCCTTCTCTTCCTCCACAGCCTCCTCAAGCCTCCTCTTCCAGCCTAGGGCCTACTTCTCTTCTTCCTCTTGCCTTTTCCTACTCAGCCTCCCTTGCCTCTTCCTCCTCTTGGCTCCTCTCTAAGCCTGCTCTCTTTGCCTCCTCCTCCTCCTCGCGCCTCCCGTTGCCTCCTATTGCCTCCGCCTCCTCCCGCCTCTTCTGCCCTCCTCGCGCCTCCTCCTTTTCCGCTTTTGATTGCCTCCTCCTTCTTTGGCCTTCTCGCCTGCTCTCACCTCCTCGCGCCTCCTCTTTTGCCCTCCTCCTGCTCTCACCCATTGCCTCCTCCTCCGCCTCCTATTGCCTCCTGCTCCCTCAGCTCCCATCCTCGCCTCTCCTCCTTTGGCGCTTTTGCTTGCCTCCTCCTCCTTTACCTTCTGGCTGTGGGATATCTGAAAAGCCAAGGACATGGAGTGAGCAAGCCAGACTCAGACTGCGTGGACTTAATCTGCATTTAACGCAAGAGGAATTCAAGGATGCTGCGAAGGTCGACTGCGGTTTGGAAGACATGAAAGAAGCAGATTAAGAGGAAGAAACTATTGGCTTGCAATGTTGAAAGCAAGATATGGGAGAAGCGGGCGGTGCGTGTGAACTGTTGTTATGAACGAATCAGAATATCGCTAGTAGCGCATGAACAGCATATTGCCAAACATAGTTAACCAAGTAACGGTAAGTTTATGCATGATTAGGAAGGCAAGAAACTGTAGCAACTAAGCTGTGTATGTAATAAACCGACATTTTGCTTGATCCTATTGATCGTGTGCTGTGTCCGTGACTTCCGCGTCAGCAGGTGGCGCCCGAACAGGGACCCTCAGATCGGAGTTGGATTTTCTGACGAAACCGAGAACGGAGGGGGCGGAAGCCGGCCGAAGGTGAGTGCTGCCCCAGCACTCGGGAAACGCTAGCGCGAAAGGTGGAATCTCACCCTGATCAGGTGAGCGGCCGGGGAGGAGATGGGGGCTACCATGACAAAAGAAGAGTCAGCGGTGGTTAAGCTCCTCCAACATATCCTCTCAACGAGAGGTATAAGTTATGACTCGTCTACTCTGAAAGCATTATTGCTCTGGGCAAAAGGAAAGGATTTGATCCCCACGGTTGGAGTTGCCTTTGATGCTATGACATGGGAGGAAATAGGGGCAGAACTGTGGGAAGAAATAAGTAAAGGATCCAAAGAGGCGAGCAAATTCCCCACTGTGTGGAGACTGATTCATGAAACTTTAAAAAGCATGGGGGAGGAGCGGCAAGTCGCTGCATCGGCATTCGCGGCTTTGACTCCAGGTGGCGGGCCCACCTCTGCAACCAGTAGGTTGTTTTCGGGTCCGACAATCCCTGCAGCGACCCCAGCCCGCGTTGCAGGAGGGGTCCGGATCCTAGCAGGGACTGCAACTGCAGCTCCCACCACCACCGAAGTGCAGTCACCAGAAAAAAACGCTGCGGAGGCTACTCCACCATCGCCCGATGTACCACAGTCGGATCACCCTCCGAGTTACGATGAGGCCGGTCCACCAAATCGCCCTCCCTCACCGGTGGCGACCACCTCACTTTACCCTCCTTTGCCACCAGGTGGCGAAGAGGAGGAGGAAAACAATGGTGTTCTAGAGGAGAAAGCTGAATTACAGGAATTGATAAAAAGACTAGGGACTTTAGAAGCGCGATTGGCGGTCCCGCCAGAAAACCCACCAACGTCACTGTCCGCATTATACCCAGGACGGTCAGCACCCAACGTTTTTGCTCCAACTAGGACACCGGTGGAAACTGGTGCTTTTCCGTCTTTGCCACCACAACAACCGTCGGGGGGGGGCGGTATTCGGGCAAGGGATGTTGGTGGGAGGAGTTGGGGATCCGTCAATGCGATGGAAAGGTGTTATCCGAGATGCCATGATAGAGGGACAGGTTTTACCCATGGCTTTTCCTGTTGGAGTTGATAATAACGGGAGAGGTGTACGGGAAGCACTGGACTGGAAAATATTGGAAGAAGCGAAAAGCGCTGTTACTCAGTATGGTTTAAAATCACCATATACTCAATCTATATTACAGCACGTTTTTTCAGCACAGTTATTAACTCCTTATGATTCTAGAATGATTGTCCAGATGCTATTACCACCATCGCAACAATTACAATTTTTCCAACATTGGCAAACTGCCTGTGATAGGGCAGCTTCAATACCTCGACAACAAGGCGATCCGTTATTTGGAATCCAGGCTCAAATGTTAATGGGCGCAGGGCCTTTTACGCGACCTGATTGGCAAGCGCAGTTTGCTACCGAGGCATTGCAATTGAGTCAGGAGTTAGCTTATAAAGCTCTTATTAACGTGCATGATGAGAAAATTAGACCTGCTTTTACCGCTGTAAGGCAGGGACCCACTGAAGCGTACGGCGAGTTTATTGATCGTTTGCACGCTGCAATTATGGCTCATCCAGATATGGATGAGGGAATGAAAGTAAAGTTCTTAGATATGCTTGCTTTTGATAACGCTAACGAAAAAACCAAAAGAGCACTCAGTGTGTTGCCAAGAGGATCCAGCACAGGACAGCTGCTAGAGGCGGCTGAGCGAACGTTAGAACAAGAAAAGGCTACGGTTATGGCCGCAGCTGTAGGTGCAGCAGTGAAGCCGTTGGTATCAAAAAAGCAAGGGGGAAAAAAGGACAAGAAGTGCTTTAATTGTGGAAAACTAGGCCATTTTAAAAAAGAATGTAGGAGTCCAATTAATACTGAGGGTCGGAAAGAAAAATGGTGTACGAATTGTAAAAAAGATAATCACGACACCCAAGAGTGTCGGAAACCGGGAAACACGGCGCGGAGCGCGCCACACCCACGCGTGAAGACACAAGTGCAGGGTGCTTGGACCGCTGCGCAGCCGCCACAGCCGGTAGCGCCGGAGTGGACCTGGCAACAGCAGTAGACATAACCTTAACAACGTCTGAGGTTAAATTAATTGCTTCAGATCAACAAGGACCTCGAGGGCATGGGTTGAGTGCATTGCTCATAGGCCGTTCTTCAATATCACGAAAAGGTGTATTTATAGTACCAGGACTCATCGATGCGGATTTCTGCGGAACCACAAAGAGCATGGTATATACCTTAACGCCACCGCTTACGATACCAGCACAGTCTAAAAATAGCTCAATTAATACCATTTCATGCGTGTGTCCCTAAAGCGCATTCAATTGTACGTGGGCATGGAGGTTTTGGATCCACAGGAGTACCAAATGTGTTATTAGCAATAGATATTGCCAAGGGAAAACCTGAAGAAAGGGTAACATGAAGACATCCTAATGGACAATCTTTAGTTCTGTCAATGTTAATTGACACGGGGGCAGATGTACCTGTTGTCCCTATCACAAAATGGCCTCGTCATTGGCCACTGGTACCTGCAGCCAGCAGTGTTGTGGGAGTCGGGGGGGCACAATGCACGATGATTAGCAAATTCCTGATAGCATTCAATTTTGAAGACGGTACCACTGTTACCACAAGGCCATATGTAATGCACTTGCCTGTAGCTCTTATAGGTCGGGATCTATTATCCCAAATGGGAGCCAAACTTGTAACCCAGCATTTTTAGGAGCGGCCATGGTTGAGCAGCCCATCTTAAAACTCACCTGGACTACGACAACGCCAGTGTGGGTAGACCAGTGGCCGCTGAAACAGGAGAGGCTGCATATTTTACAAAATTTAGCTAAAGAACAACTAGAAGCAGGTCACATTGTGCCTTCCACAAGCCCTTGGAACACACCCGTTTTTACCATCCCGAAAAAATCTGGAAAGTGGCGATTGTTGCGTGATTTACGAGCGGTGAATGCTGTAATGCAAAATATGGGGGCATTACAGCCAGGATTACCCTCCCCTGTGATGATCCCAGAAAACTGGGACTTATCATGGATTTGAAGGATTGGTTTTTTACTATTCCTTTGCGTCCTGAAGATGCAGAAAAAATTGCATTTACAGTACCATCAATCAATAAACAGGAACCGGCAAAAAGATACCATTGGGTGGTACGACCTCAAGGAATGAAAAACTCACCTACTCTGCGTCAAAATTCTGTAGCATGGGCCTTACAACCATTCCGAATGAAACATCCATTTTTACTAGTTTTTCACTGTATGGATGATATCTTAATTGCTGGAGAAAAAATGGACGTGGAAGGAACTTTACAAAGGTTAATAGAAACGTTAGAACCGAAAGGTCTTAAAATTGCTCCAGAAAAGGTACAACGACAAAATCCATGGCAATCTTTGGGATGGACAATTACTGGGAGCACAGTCAGACCACAGAAGATCATACTCAAAACAGACATTAAGACGCTCTCAGATGTTCAAAAACTAATGGGAGATTTACGGTGGGTAAGGTCAGTTAGTGGAATAACTAATGATGATCTAGCTCCCTTGATGCCTCTGTTGGGAACCTCAACCAGAGCCGATGAACGACGAAGCCTGGCGAAGGAACAAGAGCAGGCATTGGATCACATTCTAAAAACGGTTTTGACAACAGTTGTACAAAGAAAAATTAGTGATTTGCCTTTGCAATTTTTAATTGTTAACCCATCACCCAACCGAAAACACTTAATAGGACTGATAATCCAAATAGATAGGCCACGCATCAACATTTTAGAGTGGGTATTTTGATCCTATCAGCCAAAAAATACCGTCTGTACACGGATTGAACTATTAGCTAATATGATCATCAAAGGTAGAAGAAGGATTTGTGATCTGACAGGACAAGGACCTGAAACCCTGTTTGCACCTATAGCACAGAATTATTTAGATTGGCTTTTAGCAACATCAGAAATGTTTCAAATCGCTTTAGCCGAATACCCAGGTACTGTAACCAATAACTATCCTTCCACGAAAATTTTGCCGCTTTTACAAAATCAGGACTTTGAAGACATCCCTTATAGATCAGAAGTACCAGTTGAAGGGCGTACGGTATTTACTGATGCTGGAAGAAAACCAAAACGAGCTGCTATTGCTTGGTATGACAATAATCAATGGAATCATCAACTTCTTACAGGTCATACCGCCGACTCTTTACAAACCCTCGAGCTGAGAGCGGTGTTATGGGCCTTTCAACGCTGGCCCGACAAACCTCTAAATGTAATTTCAGATTCGCTCTACGTAGTAGGAACGGTACAGCGCCTGGAAGGCGCTATGATCAAATGACTGAAGAATAACACCTTATATATGTTATTAATGCAACTTTTATTTTTATTGAATCAACGCACTAAACACTATTTTGTGACACATATTCGTGGCCATCAATTTGATCAAGGCTTGTCGATTGGAAACAACATAGCCGACAAGTTGGTTGCTACCATCTGGAAAAATCAAAATCGTAACCTGTTTGAGCAGGCCCGTTTATCTCATGAATTTTTACATCAATCTGCAAAAGTACTGGCGAAACCATTTGATTTAAAACTATCAGATGCCCGAGGCATCGTCCAATCCTGTCCTGCCTGCCAAAAATCAGGATTCGCTTTAGGTCTTGGGGTCAGCCCTCGAGGTCTGGGAGCCCTACGATTATGGCAAATGGATGTCACCCACATCACAGAGTTTGGACGGCAAAAATATGTACACGTTAGCATTGATACTTATTCGCATGCAATCTGGGCCACTGCTCAAACAGGGGAAACAGCCAAACATGTTGTAAAACATATGTGTGCCTCACCTTGCCTCCTCTTGCCTTTCCCTTCTCTTCTTCTGCAGCCTCCGAACGCCTCCTCTTCCCACACCTTGCCTCCTCTTGCCTCAGTCTCCTCCTCCTCCTCCTCTTTGCTTCACCTCACACCCTTTGGCCTTCCCCTTTGCCTCCTGCTCTTCCTCGTCCTCCTACTCCTTCCTCTTACCGCCTCTTGCCTTTGCCTCCTCCTGCTTTCTCCCATTGCCTCCTCTTCCATACTCCTCCTCCTCTTGCCTCCTCTGCCCTCTTCTTGCCTCCTCCTCCTGATTTTCTTCTTGCCTCTTCTTCTCTCCTCCTCCTTCACCTCCTCTCTCCGCCTCTCGCCTCCTCGCGCCTCCTCGGCTTCCTCTTCCTCTTGCCTCCCGCTGCCTCCACTTGTCTCCTTCTCCTTCTTTGCCTCCTACTCCTCTTCTGACACCTTCTTGCTCTCGCTCGCCTCCTCCTCCTCGTGCCTCTCCTTGCCTCACCGGCCTTTGGCCTTCTCTTCCTCCACAGCCTCCTCAAGCCTCCTCTTCCAGCCTAGGGCCTACTTCTCTTCTTCCTCTTGCCTTTGCCTACTCAGCCTCCCTTGCCTCTTCCTCCTCTTGGCTCCTCTCTAAGCCTGCTCTCTTTGCCTCCTCCTCCTCCTCGCGCCTCCCGTTGCCTCCTATTGCCTCCGCCTCCTCCCGCCTCTTCTGCCCTCCTCGCGCCTCCTCCTTTTCCGCTTTTGCTTGCCTCCTCCTTCTTTGGCCTTCTGGCCTGCTCTCACCTCCTCGCGCCTCCTCTTTTGCCCTCCTCCTGCTCTCGCCCATTGCCTCCTCCTCCGCCTCCTATTGCCTCCTGCTCCCTCAGCTCCCATCCTCGCCTCTCCTCCTTTGGCGCTTTTGCTTGCCTCCTCCTCCTTTACCTTCTGGCTGTGGGATATCTGAAAAGCCAAGGACATGGAGTGAGCAAGCCAGACTCAGACTGCGTGGACTTAATCTGCATTTAACGCAAGAGGAATTCAAGGATGCTGCGAAGGTCGACTGCGGTTTGGAAGACATGAAAGAAGCAGATTAAGAGGAAGAAACTATTGGCTTGCAATGTTGAAAGCAAGATATGGGAGAAGCGGGCGGTGCGTGTGAACTGTTGTTATGAACGAATCAGAATATCGCTAGTAGCGCATGAACAGCATATTGCCAAACATAGTTAACCAAGTAACGGTAAGTTTATGCATGATTAGGAAGGCAAGAAACTGTAGCAACTAAGCTGTGTATGTAATAAACCGACATTTTGCTTGATCCTATTGATCGTGTGCTGTGTCCGTGACTTCCACGTCAGCAGGTGGCGCCCGAACAGGGACCCTCAGATCGGAGTTGGATTTTCTGACGAAACCGAGAACGGAGGGGGCGGAAGCCGGCCGAAGGTGAGTGCTGCCCCAGCACTCGGGAAACGCTAGCGCGAAAGGTGGAATCTCACCCTGATCAGGTGAGCGGCCGGGGAGGAGATGGGGGCTACCATGACAAAAGAAGAGTCAGCGGTGGTTAAGCTCCTCCAACATATCCTCTCAACGAGAGGTATAAGTTATGACTCGTCTACTCTGAAAGCATTATTGCTCTGGGCAAAAGGAAAGGATTTGATCCCCACGGTTGGAGTTGCCTTTGATGCTATGACATGGGAGGAAATAGGGGCAGAACTGTGGGAAGAAATAAGTAAAGGATCCAAAGAGGCGAGCAAATTCCCCACTGTGTGGAGACTGATTCATGAAACTTTAAAAAGCATGGGGGAGGAGCGGCAAGTCGCTGCATCGGCATTCGCGGCTTTCACTCCAGGTGGCGGGCCCACCTCTGCAACCAGTAGGTTGTTTTCGGGTCCGACAATCCCTGCAGCGACCCCAGCCCGCGTTGCAGGAGGGGTCCGGATCCTAGCAGGGACTGCAACTGCAGCTCCCACCACCACCGAAGTGCAGTCACCAGAAAAAAACGCTGCGGAGGCTACTCCACCATCGCCCGATGTACCACAGTCGGATCACCCTCCGAGTTACGATGAGGCCGGTCCACCAAATCGCCCTCCCTCACCGGTGGCGACCACCTCACTTTACCCTCCTTTGCCACCAGGTGGCGAAGAGGAGGAGGAAAACAATGGTGTTCTAGAGGAGAAAGCTGAATTACAGGAATTGATAAAAAGACTAGGGACTTTAGAAGCGCGATTGGCGGTCCCGCCAGAAAACCCACCAACGTCACTGTCCGCATTATACCCAGGACGGTCAGCACCCAACGTTTTTGCTCCAACTAGGACACCGGTGGAAACTGGTGCTTTTCCGTCTTTGCCACCACAACAACCGTCGGCGGGGGGGCGGTATTCGGGCAAGGGATGTTGGTGGGAGGAGTTGGGGATCCGTCAATGCGATGGAAAGGTGTTATCCGAGATGCCATGATAGAGGGACAGGTTTTACCCATGGCTTTTCCTGTTGGAGTTGATAATAACGGGAGAGGTGTACGGGAAGCACTGGACTGGAAAATATTGGAAGAAGCGAAAAGCGCTGTTACTCAGTATGGTTTAAAATCACCATATACTCAATCTATATTACAGCACGTTTTTTCAGCACAGTTATTAACTCCTTATGATTCTAGAATGATTGTCCAGATGCTATTACCACCATCGCAACAATTACAATTTTTCCAACATTGGCAAACTGCCTGTGATAGGGCAGCTTCAATACCTCGACAACAAGGCGATCCGTTATTCGGAATCCAGGCTCAAATGTTAATGGGCGCAGGGCCTTTTACGCGACCTGATTGGCAAGCGCAGTTTGCTACCGAGGCATTGCAATTGAGTCAGGAGTTAGCTTATAAAGCTCTTATTAACGTGCATGATGAGAAAATTAGACCTGCTTTTACCGCTGTAAGGCAGGGACCCACTGAAGCGTACGGCGAGTTTATTGATCGTTTGCACGCTGCAATTATGGCTCATCCAGATATGGATGAGGGAATGAAAGTAAAGTTCTTAGATATGCTTGCTTTTGATAACGCTAACGAAAAAACCAAAAGAGCACTCAGTGTGTTGCCAAGAGGATCCAGCACAGGACAGCTGCTAGAGGCGGCTGAGCGAACGTTAGAACAAGAAAAGGCTACGGTTATGGCCGCAGCTGTAGGTGCAGCAGTGAAGCCGTTGGTATCAAAAAAGCAAGGGGGAAAAAAGGACAAGAAGTGCTTTAATTGTGGAAAACTAGGCCATTTTAAAAAAGAATGTAGGAGTCCAATTAATACTGAGGGTCGGAAAGAAAAATGGTGTACGAATTGTAAAAAAGATAATCACGACACCCAAGAGTGTCGGAAACCGGGAAACACGGCGCGGAGCGCGCCACACCCACGCGTGAAGACACAAGTGCAGGGTGCTTGGACCGCTGCGCAGCCGCCACAGCCGGTAGCGCCGGAGTGGACCTGGCAACAGCAGTAGACATAACCTTAACGACGTCTGAGGTTAAATTAATTGCTTCAGATCAACAAGGACCTCGAGGGCATGGGTTGAGTGCATTGCTCATAGGCCGTTCTTCAATATCACGAAAAGGTGTATTTATAGTACCAGGACTCATCGATGCGGATTTCTGCGGAACCACAAAGAGCATGGTATATACCTTAACGCCACCGCTTACGATACCAGCACAGTCTAAAAATAGCTCAATTAATACCATTTCATGCGTGTGTCCCTAAAGCGCATTCAATTGTACGTGGGCATGGAGGTTTTGGATCCACAGGAGTACCAAATGTGTTATTAGCAATAGATATTGCCAAGGGAAAACCTGAAGAAAGGGTAACATGAAGACATCCTAATGGACAATCTTTAGTTCTGTCAATGTTAATTGACACGGGGGCAGATGTACCTGTTGTCCCTATCACAAAATGGCCTCGTCATTGGCCACTGGTACCTGCAGCCAGCAGTGTTGTGGGAGTCGGGGGGGCACAATGCACGATGATTAGCAAATTCCTGATAGCATTCAATTTTGAAGACGGTACCACTGTTACCACAAGGCCATATGTAATGCACTTGCCTGTAGCTCTTATAGGTCGGGATCTATTATCCCAAATGGGAGCCAAACTTGTAACCCAGCATTTTTAGGAGCGGCCATGGTTGAGCAGCCCATCTTAAAACTCACCTGGACTACGACAACGCCAGTGTGGGTAGACCAGTGGCCGCTGAAACAGGAGAGGCTGCATATTTTACAAAATTTAGCTAAAGAACAACTAGAAGCAGGTCACATTGTGCCTTCCACAAGCCCTTGGAACACACCCGTTTTTACCATCCCGAAAAAATCTGGAAAGTGGCGATTGTTGCGTGATTTACGAGCGGTGAATGCTGTAATGCAAAATATGGGGGCATTACAGCCAGGATTACCCTCCCCTGTGATGATCCCAGAAAACTGGGACTTATCATGGATTTGAAGGATTGGTTTTTTACTATTCCTTTGCGTCCTGAAGATGCAGAAAAAATTGCATTTACAGTACCATCAATCAATAAACAGGAACCGGCAAAAAGATACCATTGGGTGGTACGACCTCAAGGAATGAAAAACTCACCTACTCTGCGTCAAAATTCTGTAGCATGGGCCTTACAACCATTCCGAATGAAACATCCATTTTTACTAGTTTTTCACTGTATGGATGATATCTTAATTGCTGGAGAAAAAATGGACGTGGAAGGAACTTTACAAAGGTTAATAGAAACGTTAGAACCGAAAGGTCTTAAAATTGCTCCAGAAAAGGTACAACGACAAAATCCATGGCAATCTTTGGGATGGACAATTACTGGGAGCACAGTCAGACCACAGAAGATCATACTCAAAACAGACATTAAGACGCTCTCAGATGTTCAAAAACTAATGGGAGATTTACGGTGGGTAAGGTCAGTTAGTGGAATAACTAATGATGATCTAGCTCCCTTGATGCCTCTGTTGGGAACCTCAACCAGAGCCGATGAACGACGAAGCCTGGCGAAGGAACAAGAGCAGGCATTGGATCACATTCTAAAAACGGTTTTGACAACAGTTGTACAAAGAAAAATTAGTGATTTGCCTTTGCAATTTTTAATTGTTAACCCATCACCCAACCGAAAACACTTAATAGGACTGATAATCCAAATAGATAGGCCACGCATCAACATTTTAGAGTGGGTATTTTGATCCTATCAGCCAAAAAATACCGTCTGTACACGGATTGAACTATTAGCTAATATGATCATCAAAGGTAGAAGAAGGATTTGTGATCTGACAGGACAAGGACCTGAAACCCTGTTTGCACCTATAGCACAGAATTATTTAGATTGGCTTTTAGCAACATCAGAAATGTTTCAAATCGCTTTAGCCGAATACCCAGGTACTGTAACCAATAACTATCCTTCCACGAAAATTTTGCCGCTTTTACAAAATCAGGACTTTGAAGACATCCCTTATAGATCAGAAGTACCAGTTGAAGGGCGTACGGTATTTACTGATGCTGGAAGAAAACCAAAACGAGCTGCTATTGCTTGGTATGACAATAATCAATGGAATCATCAACTTCTTACAGGTCATACCGCCGACTCTTTACAAACCCTCGAGCTGAGAGCGGTGTTATGGGCCTTTCAACGCTGGCCCGACAAACCTCTAAATGTAATTTCAGATTCGCTCTACGTAGTAGGAACGGTACAGCGCCTGGAAGGCGCTATGATCAAATGACTGAAGAATAACACCTTATATATGTTATTAATGCAACTTTTATTTTTATTGAATCAACGCACTAAACACTATTTTGTGACACATATTCGTGGCCATCAATTTGATCAAGGCTTGTCGATTGGAAACAACATAGCCGACAAGTTGGTTGCTACCATCTGGAAAAATCAAAATCGTAACCTGTTTGAGCAGGCCCGTTTATCTCATGAATTTTTACATCAATCTGCAAAAGTACTGGCGAAACCATTTGATTTAAAACTATCAGATGCCCGAGGCATCGTCCAATCCTGTCCTGCCTGCCAAAAATCAGGATTCGCTTTAGGTCTTGGGGTCAGCCCTCGAGGTCTGGGAGCCCTACGATTATGGCAAATGGATGTCACCCACATCACAGAGTTTGGACGGCAAAAATATGTACACGTTAGCATTGATACTTATTCGCATGCAATCTGGGCCACTGCTCAAACAGGGGAAACAGCCAAACATGTTGTAAAACATATGTGTGCCTCACCTTGCCTCCTCTTGCCTTTCCCTTCTCTTCTTCTGCAGCCTCCGAACGCCTCCTCTTCCCACACCTTGCCTCCTCTTGCCTCAGTCTCCTCCTCCTCCTCCTCTTTGCTTCACCTCACACCCTTTGGCCTTCCCCTTTGCCTCCTGCTCTTCCTCGTCCTCCTACTCCTTCCTCTTACCGCCTCTTGCCTTTGCCTCCTCCTGCTTTCTCCCATTGCCTCCTCTTCCATACTTCTCCTCCTCTTGCCTCCTCTGCCCTCTTCTTGCCTCCTCCTCCTGATTTTCTTCTTGCCTCTTCTTCTCTCCTCCTCCTTCACCTCCTCTCTCCGCCTCTCGCCTCCTCGCGCCTCCTCGGCTTCCTCTTCCTCTTGCCTCCCGCTGCCTCCACTTGTCTCCTTCTCCTTCTTTGCCTCCTACTCCTCTTCTGACACCTTCTTGCTCTCGCTCGCCTCCTCCTCCTCGTGCCTCTCCTTGCCTCACCGGCCTTTGGCCTTCTCTTCCTCCACAGCCTCCTCAAGCCTCCTCTTCCAGCCTAGGGCCTACTTCTCTTCTTCCTCTTGCCTTTGCCTACTCAGCCTCCCTTGCCTCTTCCTCCTCTTGGCTCCTCTCTAAGCCTGCTCTCTTTGCCTCCTCCTCCTCCTCGCGCCTCCCGTTGCCTCCTATTGCCTCCGCCTCCTCCCGCCTCTTCTGCCCTCCTCGCGCCTCCTCCTTTTCCGCTTTTGCTTGCCTCCTCCTTCTTTGGCCTTCTGGCCTGCTCTCACCTCCTCGCGCCTCCTCTTTTGCCCTCCTCCTGCTCTCGCCCATTGCCTCCTCCTCCGCCTCCTATTGCCTCCTGCTCCCTCAGCTCCCATCCTCGCCTCTCCTCCTTTGGCGCTTTTGCTTGCCTCCTCCTCCTTTACCTTCTGGCTGTGGGATATCTGAAAAGCCAAGGACATGGAGTGAGCAAGCCAGACTCAGACTGCGTGGACTTAATCTGCATTTAACGCAAGAGGAATTCAAGGATGCTGCGAAGGTCGACTGCGGTTTGGAAGACATGAAAGAAGCAGATTAAGAGGAAGAAACTATTGGCTTGCAATGTTGAAAGCAAGATATGGGAGAAGCGGGCGGTGCGTGTGAACTGTTGTTATGAACGAATCAGAATATCGCTAGTAGCGCATGAACAGCATATTGCCAAACATAGTTAACCAAGTAACGGTAAGTTTATGCATGATTAGGAAGGCAAGAAACTGTAGCAACTAAGCTGTGTATGTAATAAACCGACATTTTGCTTGATCCTATTGATCGTGTGCTGTGTCCGTGACTTCCACGTCAGCAGGTGGCGCCCGAACAGGGACCCTCAGATCGGAGTTGGATTTTCTGACGAAACCGAGAACGGAGGGGGCGGAAGCCGGCCGAAGGTGAGTGCTGCCCCAGCACTCGGGAAACGCTAGCGCGAAAGGTGGAATCTCACCCTGATCAGGTGAGCGGCCGGGGAGGAGATGGGGGCTACCATGACAAAAGAAGAGTCAGCGGTGGTTAAGCTCCTCCAACATATCCTCTCAACGAGAGGTATAAGTTATGACTCGTCTACTCTGAAAGCATTATTGCTCTGGGCAAAAGGAAAGGATTTGATCCCCACGGTTGGAGTTGCCTTTGATGCTATGACATGGGAGGAAATAGGGGCAGAACTGTGGGAAGAAATAAGTAAAGGATCCAAAGAGGCGAGCAAATTCCCCACTGTGTGGAGACTGATTCATGAAACTTTAAAAAGCATGGGGGAGGAGCGGCAAGTCGCTGCATCGGCATTCGCGGCTTTCACTCCAGGTGGCGGGCCCACCTCTGCAACCAGTAGGTTGTTTTCGGGTCCGACAATCCCTGCAGCGACCCCAGCCCGCGTTGCAGGAGGGGTCCGGATCCTAGCAGGGACTGCAACTGCAGCTCCCACCACCACCGAAGTGCAGTCACCAGAAAAAAACGCTGCGGAGGCTACTCCACCATCGCCCGATGTACCACAGTCGGATCACCCTCCGAGTTACGATGAGGCCGGTCCACCAAATCGCCCTCCCTCACCGGTGGCGACCACCTCACTTTACCCTCCTTTGCCACCAGGTGGCGAAGAGGAGGAGGAAAACAATGGTGTTCTAGAGGAGAAAGCTGAATTACAGGAATTGATAAAAAGACTAGGGACTTTAGAAGCGCGATTGGCGGTCCCGCCAGAAAACCCACCAACGTCACTGTCCGCATTATACCCAGGACGGTCAGCACCCAACGTTTTTGCTCCAACTAGGACACCGGTGGAAACTGGTGCTTTTCCGTCTTTGCCACCACAACAACCGTCGGCGGGGGGGCGGTATTCGGGCAAGGGATGTTGGTGGGAGGAGTTGGGGATCCGTCAATGCGATGGAAAGGTGTTATCCGAGATGCCATGATAGAGGGACAGGTTTTACCCATGGCTTTTCCTGTTGGAGTTGATAATAACGGGAGAGGTGTACGGGAAGCACTGGACTGGAAAATATTGGAAGAAGCGAAAAGCGCTGTTACTCAGTATGGTTTAAAATCACCATATACTCAATCTATATTACAGCACGTTTTTTCAGCACAGTTATTAACTCCTTATGATTCTAGAATGATTGTCCAGATGCTATTACCACCATCGCAACAATTACAATTTTTCCAACATTGGCAAACTGCCTGTGATAGGGCAGCTTCAATACCTCGACAACAAGGCGATCCGTTATTCGGAATCCAGGCTCAAATGTTAATGGGCGCAGGGCCTTTTACGCGACCTGATTGGCAAGCGCAGTTTGCTACCGAGGCATTGCAATTGAGTCAGGAGTTAGCTTATAAAGCTCTTATTAACGTGCATGATGAGAAAATTAGACCTGCTTTTACCGCTGTAAGGCAGGGACCCACTGAAGCGTACGGCGAGTTTATTGATCGTTTGCACGCTGCAATTATGGCTCATCCAGATATGGATGAGGGAATGAAAGTAAAGTTCTTAGATATGCTTGCTTTTGATAACGCTAACGAAAAAACCAAAAGAGCACTCAGTGTGTTGCCAAGAGGATCCAGCACAGGACAGCTGCTAGAGGCGGCTGAGCGAACGTTAGAACAAGAAAAGGCTACGGTTATGGCCGCAGCTGTAGGTGCAGCAGTGAAGCCGTTGGTATCAAAAAAGCAAGGGGGAAAAAAGGACAAGAAGTGCTTTAATTGTGGAAAACTAGGCCATTTTAAAAAAGAATGTAGGAGTCCAATTAATACTGAGGGTCGGAAAGAAAAATGGTGTACGAATTGTAAAAAAGATAATCACGACACCCAAGAGTGTCGGAAACCGGGAAACACGGCGCGGAGCGCGCCACACCCACGCGTGAAGACACAAGTGCAGGGTGCTTGGACCGCTGCGCAGCCGCCACAGCCGGTAGCGCCGGAGTGGACCTGGCAACAGCAGTAGACATAACCTTAACGACGTCTGAGGTTAAATTAATTGCTTCAGATCAACAAGGACCTCGAGGGCATGGGTTGAGTGCATTGCTCATAGGCCGTTCTTCAATATCACGAAAAGGTGTATTTATAGTACCAGGACTCATCGATGCGGATTTCTGCGGAACCACAAAGAGCATGGTATATACCTTAACGCCACCGCTTACGATACCAGCACAGTCTAAAAATAGCTCAATTAATACCATTTCATGCGTGTGTCCCTAAAGCGCATTCAATTGTACGTGGGCATGGAGGTTTTGGATCCACAGGAGTACCAAATGTGTTATTAGCAATAGATATTGCCAAGGGAAAACCTGAAGAAAGGGTAACATGAAGACATCCTAATGGACAATCTTTAGTTCTGTCAATGTTAATTGACACGGGGGCAGATGTACCTGTTGTCCCTATCACAAAATGGCCTCGTCATTGGCCACTGGTACCTGCAGCCAGCAGTGTTGTGGGAGTCGGGGGGGCACAATGCACGATGATTAGCAAATTCCTGATAGCATTCAATTTTGAAGACGGTACCACTGTTACCACAAGGCCATATGTAATGCACTTGCCTGTAGCTCTTATAGGTCGGGATCTATTATCCCAAATGGGAGCCAAACTTGTAACCCAGCATTTTTAGGAGCGGCCATGGTTGAGCAGCCCATCTTAAAACTCACCTGGACTACGACAACGCCAGTGTGGGTAGACCAGTGGCCGCTGAAACAGGAGAGGCTGCATATTTTACAAAATTTAGCTAAAGAACAACTAGAAGCAGGTCACATTGTGCCTTCCACAAGCCCTTGGAACACACCCGTTTTTACCATCCCGAAAAAATCTGGAAAGTGGCGATTGTTGCGTGATTTACGAGCGGTGAATGCTGTAATGCAAAATATGGGGGCATTACAGCCAGGATTACCCTCCCCTGTGATGATCCCAGAAAATTGGGACTTATCATGGATTTGAAGGATTGGTTTTTTACTATTCCTTTGCGTCCTGAAGATGCAGAAAAAATTGCATTTACAGTACCATCAATCAATAAACAGGAACCGGCAAAAAGATACCATTGGGTGGTACGACCTCAAGGAATGAAAAACTCACCTACTCTGCGTCAAAATTCTGTAGCATGGGCCTTACAACCATTCCGAATGAAACATCCATTTTTACTAGTTTTTCACTGTATGGATGATATCTTAATTGCTGGAGAAAAAATGGACGTGGAAGGAACTTTACAAAGGTTAATAGAAACGTTAGAACCGAAAGGTCTTAAAATTGCTCCAGAAAAGGTACAACGACAAAATCCATGGCAATCTTTGGGATGGACAATTACTGGGAGCACAGTCAGACCACAGAAGATCATACTCAAAACAGACATTAAGACGCTCTCAGATGTTCAAAAACTAATGGGAGATTTACGGTGGGTAAGGTCAGTTAGTGGAATAACTAATGATGATCTAGCTCCCTTGATGCCTCTGTTGGGAACCTCAACCAGAGCCGATGAACGACGAAGCCTGGCGAAGGAACAAGAGCAGGCATTGGATCACATTCTAAAAACGGTTTTGACAACAGTTGTACAAAGAAAAATTAGTGATTTGCCTTTGCAATTTTTAATTGTTAACCCATCACCCAACCGAAAACACTTAATAGGACTGATAATCCAAATAGATAGGCCACGCATCAACATTTTAGAGTGGGTATTTTGATCCTATCAGCCAAAAAATACCGTCTGTACACGGATTGAACTATTAGCTAATATGATCATCAAAGGTAGAAGAAGGATTTGTGATCTGACAGGACAAGGACCTGAAACCCTGTTTGCACCTATAGCACAGAATTATTTAGATTGGCTTTTAGCAACATCAGAAATGTTTCAAATCGCTTTAGCCGAATACCCAGGTACTGTAACCAATAACTATCCTTCCACGAAAATTTTGCCGCTTTTACAAAATCAGGACTTTGAAGACATCCCTTATAGATCAGAAGTACCAGTTGAAGGGCGTACGGTATTTACTGATGCTGGAAGAAAACCAAAACGAGCTGCTATTGCTTGGTATGACAATAATCAATGGAATCATCAACTTCTTACAGGTCATACCGCCGACTCTTTACAAACCCTCGAGCTGAGAGCGGTGTTATGGGCCTTTCAACGCTGGCCCGACAAACCTCTAAATGTAATTTCAGATTCGCTCTACGTAGTAGGAACGGTACAGCGCCTGGAAGGCGCTATGATCAAATCACTGAAGAATAACACCTTATATATGTTATTAATGCAACTTCTATTTTTATTGAATCAACGCACTAAACACTATTTTGTGACACATATTCGTGGCCATCAATTTGATCAAGGCTTGTCGATTGGAAACAACATAGCCGACAAGTTGGTTGCTACCATCTGGAAAAATCAAAATCGTAACCTGTTTGAGCAGGCCCGTTTATCTCATGAATTTTTACACCAATCTGCAAAAGTACTGGCGAAACCATTTGATTTAAAACTATCAGATGCCCGAGGCATCGTCCAATCCTGTCCTGCCTGCCAAAAATCAGGATTCGCTTTAGGTCTTGGGGTCAGCCCTCGAGGTCTGGGAGCCCTACGATTATGGCAAATGGATGTCACCCACATCACAGAGTTTGGACGGCAAAAATATGTACACGTTAGCATTGATACTTATTCGCATGCAATCTGGGCCACTGCTCAAACAGGGGAAACAGCCAAACATGTTGTAAAACATATGTGTGCCTCACCTTGCCTCCTCTTGCCTTTCCCTTCTCTTCTTCTGCACCCTCCGACCGCCTCCTCTTCCCACACCTTGCCTCCTCTTGCCTCAGTCTCCTCCTCCTCCTCCTCTTTGCTTCACCTCACACCCTTTGGCCTTCCCCTTTGCCTCCTTCTCTTCCTCTACCTCCTACTCCTTCCTCTTACCGCCTCTTGCCTTTGCCTCCTCCTGCTTTCTCCCATTGCCTCCTCTTCCATACTCCTCCTCCTCTTGCCTCCTCTGCCCTCTTCTTGCCTCCTCCTCCTGATTTTCTTCTTGCCTCTTCTTCTCTCCTCCTCCTTCACCTCCTCTCTCCGCCTCTCGCCTCCTCGCGCCTCCTCTGCTTCCTCTTCCTCTTGCCTCCCGCTGCCTCCACTTGTCTCCTTCTCCTTCTTTGCCTCCTACTCCTCTTCTGACGCCTTCTTGCTCTCGCTCGCCTCCTCCTCCTCGCGCCTCTCCTTGCCTCACCGGCCTTTGGCCTTCTCTTCCTCCACAGCCTCCTCAAGCCTCCTCTTCCAGCCTAGGGCCTACTTCTCTTCTTCCTCTTGCCTTTTCCTACTCAGCCTCCCTTGCCTCTTCCTCCTCTTTGCTCCTCTCTAAGCCTGCTCTCTTTGCCTCCTCCTCCTCCTCGCGCCTCCCGTTGCCTCCTATATTGTCTCCGCCTCCTCCCGCCTCTTCTGCCCTCCTCGCGCCTCCTCCTTTTCCGCTTTTGCTTGCCTCCTCCTTCTTTGGCCTTCTCGCCTGCTCTCACCTCCTCGCGCCTCCTCTTTTGCCCTCCTCCTGCTCTCGCCCATTGCCTCCTCCTCCGCCTCCTATTGCCTCCTGCTCCCTCAGCTCCCATCCTCGCCTCTCCTCCTTTGGCGCTTTTGCTTGCCTCCTCCTCCTTTACCTTCTGGCTGTGGGATATCTGAAAAGCCAAGGACATGGAGTGAGCAAGCCAGACTCAGACTGTGTGGACTTAATCTGCATTTAACGCAAGAGGAATTCAAGGATGCTGCGAAGGTCGACTGCGGTTTGGAAGACATGAAAGAAGCAGATTAAGAGGAAGAAACTATTGGCTTGCAATGTTGAAAGCAAGATATGGGAGAAGCGGGCGGTGCGTGTGAACTGTTGTTATGAACGAATCAGAATATCGCTAGTAGCGCATGAACAGCATATTGCCAAACATAGTTAACCAAGTAACGGTAAGTTTATGCATGATTAGGAAGGCAAGAAACTGTAGCAACTAAGCTGTGTATGTAATAAACCGACATTTTGCTTGATCCTATTGATCGTGTGCTGTGTCCGTGACTTCCGCGTCAGCAGGTGGCGCCCGAACAGGGACCCTCAGATCGGAGTTGGATTTTCTGACGAAACCGAGAACGGAGGGGGCGGAAGCCGGCCGAAGGTGAGTGCTGCCCCAGCACTCGGGAAACGCTAGCGCGAAAGGTGGAATCTCACCCTGATCAGGTGAGCGGCCGGGGAGGAGATGGGGGCTACCATGACAAAAGAAGAGTCAGCGGTGGTTAAGCTCCTCCAACATATCCTCTCAACGAGAGGTATAAGTTATGACTCGTCTACTCTGAAAGCATTATTGCTCTGGGCAAAAGGAAAGGATTTGATCCCCACGGTTGGAGTTGCCTTTGATGCTATGACATGGGAGGAAATAGGGGCAGAACTGTGGGAAGAAATAAGTAAAGGATCCAAAGAGGCGAGCAAATTCCCCACTGTGTGGAGACTGATTCATGAAACTTTAAAAAGCATGGGGGAGGAGCGGCAAGTCGCTGCATCGGCATTCGCGGCTTTGACTCCAGGTGGCGGGCCCACCTCTGCAACCAGTAGGTTGTTTTCGGGTCCGACAATCCCTGCAGCGACCCCAGCCCGCGTTGCAGGAGGGGTCCGGATCCTAGCAGGGACTGCAACTGCAGCTCCCACCACCACCGAAGTGCAGTCACCAGAAAAAAACGCTGTGGAGGCTACTCCACCATCGCCCGATGTACCACAGTCGGATCACCCTCCGAGTTACGATGAGGCCGATCCACCAAATCGACCTCCCTCACCGGTGGCGACCACCTCACTTGGAGTTGATAATAACGGGAGAGGTGTACGGGAAGCACTGGACTGGAAAATATTGGAAGAAGCGAAAAGCGCTGTTACTCACTATGGTTTAAAATCACCATATACTCAATCTATATTACAGCACGTTTTTTCAGCACAGTTATTAACTCCTTATGATTCTAGAATGATTGTCCAGATGCTATTACCACCATCGCAACAATTACAATTTTTCCAACATTGGCAAACTGCCTGTGATAGGGCAGCTTCAATACCTCGACAACAAGGCGATCCGTTATTCGGAATCCAGGCTCCCAACATTTTTGCTCCAAGTAGGACACCGGGTAACATTAAGACATCCTAATGGACAATCTTTAGTACTGTCAATGTTAATTGACATGGGGGCAGATGTCCAACAGCAGCTCCATCACTGAGTTCCTCCTGCTGGCGTTCACAGACACACAGGAACTGCGTCTCTTGCACTTCTAGCTCTTCCTGGGCATCTACCTGGCTGCCCTCCCGGGCAACAGCATCATCATCACCACCGTAGCCTGCAAGCACCGCCTCCGCACTCCCATGTACTTCTTCCTCCTCAAACTCTCTCTACTTGTCCTGGGCTCCATCTCTACGACAGTCCCCAAAGCCATGGCCAATTCCCTCTAGGACACCAGGGCCATCTCCTTCTGGGGATGTGCTGCACAAGTCTTTCTGTTTTCATTTTTTCTTTCAGCAGAGTATTGTCTTCTCACTGTTACGGCCTATGACCGTTATGTTGCCATCTGCAAACCCCTGCAGTATGGGACCCGCCTGGGCAGCAGAGCTTGTGTCCACATGGCAGCAGCTGCCTGGGGCAGTTGCTTCTTCTATGCTGTGCTGCACGCTGCCAATACATTGTCACTACCACTCTGCCAAGGCAATGCTGTGGATCACTTCTTCTGTGAAATTCCCCAGATCCTCAAGCTCTCCTGCTCACAATCCTACCTCAGGGAAGTTTGGCTTATTGTGGTTAGTCTCTTAGTAGTATTCAGCTGCTTTGTTTTCATTGTGCTGTCCTATGTGCAGATCTTCAGGGCCGTGCTGAGGATCCCCTCTGAGCAGGGACGCCACAAAGCCTTTTCCACGTGCCTCCCTCACCTGGCCGTGGTCTCCCTGTTTGTCAGCACTGGCATGTTTGCATACCTGAAGACCCCCTCCATCTCCTGCTGCCCCTCCTGTCCCATAGACTGGTAAAAGATGGTTTGTTCCTTGCTCAGAGGAAGGGGTCTGCATTGGAGGGGATCATATGGAGGTTTCTGAATTCTCCCTCCCACAACATTTCTGCTTTTAGTTTCCTCTCGTTCCCTGATCACATCCCTGCTGCCTGGAGATTTTCCTGCTGGGAGGCGTTTCCCTGTCCCATGTCTTTTCCCTGTCAGCACTCACATACCCCATCCCAACCTCTGTGCACTCACCTTGGACTTACAAAAACCTGCCTGTTTGCAGGGCACTGGCTGGGTGCATGTGTCTGTTTGCACACTGCTGCCTGGTCTCCTCCAGAGTTCCACCTCAATGCACAAAGGCCTGGGAGACCTTGCTGGGGAAGTCTGAGGCAAAGAGGACACAGATTCTCAGATCTATCTGCACCTGCTCTTATTAAGTTCAGCACTGGCCACACAGGATCTTTGTTTCTTCTTTAACTGTTCCTGAAGCAGTAAACACTCCTTATGGTGCCCTTCCATTGCCTTTCAGGTTTAGACCGAGTTTCGGTCTGGACGCTTGCTGAGCTTGGAGGATGTTGTCCTTGAAGAGCAGCTGTCCTGAGCTCTGCCACCATGTCACAGCTCTGTCTGCTCAGGAACAGCTCCAGCTCCTCCTGCCTGTGCCCCTGGCTGAGGGCACTGCTGCACGTTTGGGCTGAAGCACTGGAGCTGTGAGACCAGGCAAGCTCATATTTGCCATAAGGAACCCTGGTACCAAATGTCCAAGACCTCATGTCTGCAAAAGCAGAGACATGGTGTGGGCAAAAGGGAGCTGCATGTCTTCCTAGCCCCAAGACTAAAGACGCAGAAAGAAATGCCTGTTTCATTGAACTGAGGATAAGTCCCCAGATGGAAGAAATTAGATCTTTCCTTGTCACCTTCCTGGGTGTCCTGCCTAATGATGGCACAAGAAAGGGGATTCTCATGCCAAAGTCTTTTCCTGATAACAGAATTGACACTGCTGGAAGTGTCTCCCCCCCAGCCAAGGGAGGGGACATCAGAGATGCCTTCAGCCTGTTTCACAGCAGGTTCCCCTGGAACCCCAGGGACACCTGGAGGGACCCCACAGGGGCAGAGAAAGTGGTGCCTTGGGCTGGGCCTCTGCTGCTGAGCTGGGCTGGGCTCCTGGGATGGAGGCAGCTCATGGCAAGTGGGCAGCACTGCAGAGAGACAGCTCTGCCCAGGAGCAGCTCCTCTGCAAAGGGCAGCAGGGCTGAGGGCACTGCCTGCAAGTGCTGAGAGGAGAGGAGTGAGGCAGAGAGACTGTAAGGCAGTGTGGAGTGGGAGGATGCTGAGAGCTCACTGCATGGGAGAGATCTTCACAGCCCTCTACATGGTAAGTCCCTGGCTGCAGGACAATGTAACTGGTGTTCCCGGAGGGATATCGAAAAGCTGCTACATCCCACAGCCTATGGGATCATTCAAGAGGACTCTTGCAGTTTCCCTAGGGGTAAAGGAGGAGGACGTGCTGCAGAGGAGGACTTCCCTACTGCACCTTCAGAAAGAAAAGGCAATACAGCTGCTGCCTTCTGGGGTTTTGAAGATCAGTGTGCACCTGTGGGTGCCCAGGGCCGTCCTTCAGAGCAGGGTCACTGCACCCCATGGGGCTGTGCACCAGGGCAGGGACTCTGCTGCCTGCCAGGGTCAGCACTCAGCCTGCCCAGGGAGCGCCCTTCAAAGCTGTGGGGAGAAGCTGGGGGTGGAAGCAGGGCAGGATCCCTCTGCTGTCCAGAGGGTGCAGCGTGGGTCAGGGCTGCTCAGACTTGTACATCACCCAGAGGATATTTGCAGAGGGTCATTTTAAAGATAGATGTCAAGGAAAGGGATTGCCTGAAAGGGAAGAAATCTGTGCTTTGAGTTTTTCCACTCTTGGTTGGCTGGGTGGGCAGTGGGAGATAGGAATTTATTTCTCTGCTCTGGAGAAGGCAGTGAGACCCCAGTTCTCATTAAGACTTTTCTGAGCTGCTCCTTAGCCCCTGCACACACAGAGATGCCCCTAGGCAGTGCCCTGCTGCCAGGAGGTGCCTGCAGGGCAGAGCTGAGTACACAGCAGGTGGGATGGGTTCTGTGAGCATGGAGAGGGAGGAGACGTGGGGACAGAGAAAGAGGTCATGGCCAAGAAGAGCTCTAGGCAGCAGAGCCATGGGCAGGAAGGAAGAGAGACCTGCTCCCAGCAATGCTGTGGGAGAAGGGATTCAGGCATCTCTCTGCCATCCCCTGCAGTGCAGGTGCTTTCCCTGGAGCAACCCCCTGGTCTCCTCGCTCACTCAGCAGAGCCTCTGCCCTTAATGGCATGGGGATGTGGCCATGAGTTGCCTTCCCATCAGCCTGACCATCACAGAGGGGAAAAACTCAAGTGTGTGACTCTGTCTCCGTCTCCTGCCTCCCTTGGCAGGGCTCCTTTGGCATGTTCTCCTCTTCTCCCTGCCGCCCTCCTTCTTACTGTTACACTCACTGGTGTGGGGGGTGAGGATTCAAGTGCAGCTCAGACACCAATGCTGCGTGTGCTGTCATGCACATACGGCCATGGAGGAAAAGCATCCAGCTCACACCCTGTTCACCTGTGGGGCTCTGGGTACTGCAGTGTGTGCAGCTGGCACTGATCTCACCCTCCCTTCAGGACATAACTAATGTAGGAGAGTTGACTCTGTCCTTGGGAAGTCCTGCTGGGCTGCAGGCTGCCCTCTCGTGGGGCACAGCTCTCCCAGGGCATCTCTGTGTTTTGCAGGAGCCCCATGGAGAAGACACCTCGGTGCTAAGGCCATTGAGATGCTGCTGGGTGGCTGCATGTGGGCAGCTGTAATGAGCTCTCTGTGTCCCTGGTTGGGAGGGCAGAGCTGAGATCCTCCTCAGGTACGATGGGATGGGGTGAGGGTATGGAGATCTGCACTTGGAAACTGGATTCCTCTGCTCCCACCACTGGCCTCTTTCTTTTGGGGGGAACACCCGAGTGCGATAGTCCTCCAGGTGGAAGAGCTGCCAGCACAGGGCAGCTGAGAGCAGGGCTGATGGGCAGAGCGGCTGTCCTCACTCTGCACTAAGGGACAGTCCCTCTGCCCAGTCTCAGGACCCACAAGGTTTCCCTTGCAGTGCAGCAGAAATGCCAGGCATTGCTGCATTCAAACCACTCCTCAGCTGTGCTGAGGCAATTAGAAGAGAAGGCACAACCCAAACTCCCCACAGCTCTGCTCTGCACTCAGGTGAATTGGGAGTGACAATGCTGAAAAGCTCTTTGATATCACTATATCAGAGATCACCCCAAGTTCCTATTTCCTTATTGCTGTATGGCAGGACTGAGTCCTGCAGAGCCTCCAGCAGAGCCTCCTGCTCCCTGGGGCACCCTCAACCAGCACCAACCAGAGCTCAAAAAAGCTCTTCCTGAAAAGTGAAAGGCGGGTTGGGGGAGTTCTATAAGAATTTGAATAGGTTTCCTTGAAAGCAGTCAGACCCTACTTCTCACTTCTGCCTCCTTGAACAGATCCCCGTGCCCAGAGGGAAAAAATGTCCAAGGGCAGCTCCATCACCCACTTCCTCCTCCTGGCATTCGCAGACACACAGGAGCTGCAGCTCTTGCACTTCTGGCTCTTCTTGGGTATCTACCTGGCTGTCCTCCTGGGCAACAGCTTCATCATCGCTGCCGTAGCCTGTGACCACCGCCTCCACCCCCCATGTACTTCTTCCTCTTCAACCTCTCCATCCTTGACCTGGGCTCCATCTCCACCACTGTCCCCAAAGCCATGGCCAATTCCCTTTGGAACACCAGGGCCATCTCCTACGCAGGATGTGCTGCCCAGCTCTTTCTGTTTGCCTTGTTGGTAGGAGCAGAGTACTGTCTTCTCACCATCATGGCCTATGACCGCTACATTGCCATCTGCAAACCCCTGCACTACGGGATCCTCCTGGGCAGCAGAGCTTGTGTCCACATGGCAGCAGCTGCCTGGGGCAGTTCTTTTTTCAATTTTCTCCTGCACACTGCCAATACATTTTCATTACCCCTCTGCCAAGGCAATGCTGTGGACCATTTCTTCTGTGAAATCCCACACATCCTCAAGCTCTCCTGCTCAGATGCCTGCCTCAGGGAAGTTGGGGTTATTGTTGTTACTCTCTTTCTGATCTTTGTGTGTTTTGTGTTCATTGTGCTGTCCTATGTGCAGATCTTCAGGGCCGTGCTGAGGATCTCCTCTGAGCAGGGATGCCACAAAGCCTTTTCCACGTGCCTCCCTCACCTGACTGTGGTCTCCCTGGTTTTGATCACTGTCATGTTTGCCTGTCTGAAGCCTCCCTCCATCTTCTCCCCATCCCTGGACCTGCTGGTGGCAGTTCTGTACTCGGTGGTGCCTCCAGCAGTGAACCCCCTCATCTACAGCATGAGGAACAAAGAAATCAAGGGTTCCTTGTGGAAAGTGATCCAATGGGTGCTGTTTCTCTGACAATAACCCGCCTCCCCTCCTCTCCACATTTCCCAGAGTTTATCCTAGGCCATGAGTCTGAGCGTTTCTCTCGTGATAATTCTAGTTAGAGATAATTTGCCTGGTTTATTCTCATTCTGTGGACGTTCGATCCTATCGTGTCTGACCCTTGCACCACGCTGTGTCAGATGTGGCCTGGCAGATAGCAGCTCTTCAATTAAAGGGGATCTCCTGGATGCAGTGCCTGAAAGCTGGGCTCTTCCTCCACTGTTGCTTCTAAGAAAATGTCCAAGGAATTGGTCTTTTAAAGTTCCTGTTCTTTTGTTCTCAGTGGTTTTGACGTTAACTGGGAATGCTGAATTCCATTGGATCAAAAGTTCTGGTTTGAAAGGCTGTCTTCTTGGTGTCCAATGGCAGTGGAGATGGTCCATCAGCTCCCCATTATCTCCTCAGGTTGCTTCATGTACAACAGGACTGATGGCATGTACCAGACTCTCTGGAAAAGAATTTGGAAGGGATGAGGAGAGGATGGGGACTCCCCATGTGCCCTGGTGTTGGAATGAATACAGACTCAGAAGGTGGAATACCCTCAAATGTGAAGTTCCCCAAAAGTAAAGCACTAAATTGATATATCCACTAAGAAGGACTCTGCAGTGCCATGGGAGTCAGTGGGGAGTCGGCAGGCACAGGGAAGGGAGAGTGGAGAGCTGCAGGAGCTGCCTGAGGACCCCCAGGGCCAGGACTCTGGTGCTGTCCTGGGGAGTGGGGCTGGTGGCAGCAGAGGAGGGGGCAAAGTCAGTCAGGGCTGGGGCTCACCTACAGTATGAATTCAGGAGAGCCAGAGAGTGCCTAGCCTCTGTTTCCCCATGCCCTTGCGGCCAGCACCAGCCCTGGGGCTGATGGGGAGCCTGAGCCCCGCTGTCTGCCCCCCAGCAGCTGCTGTGGCCTTCAGAGGGGCTGGGGCTGTGGGGTGAGTGCCCAGAGCTCTGCAGCAGCCTGTGCTGGGCAGTGCCATGGAGCCAGCCCAGGCTGGGCTGCTCTGCTGGGCTGGGCTGGGGAGAGGGCAGGGGAGGTGGGGAGAGCTGGGGAGGGGCTGGGCTGGAAAGTTCCCAGGAAACGAAAACACCAGCGTACAGCTCAGCTGTGTGAGTGTGGAGGGTGGGGGCACGCAGCAGTGTCCTCACACAGCCAGGCCTGGCAGAGACCTGAAGGGCCAGCAGAGCAGGACCTGGTCTGTGCCATAGTCCCTGCACACCACGAGCAAGCTGCCCCAGGGCGATCACCACAGACCTCCACCTATTCTGTCTTCAAAAACCTCTCCAAGGGAAAGATTCAGTGAGTCATAGAAGAAATCATGTCTGAAGAGAGCCCTGAACATCATCTTGCCTCACTCTGCTGCTCAAGGCAGGGTGAGCCAGATGAGGTTGTTCAAGGCCTCCGCCAGCTTTACATCATCCAGAAAGGAGCTGAAAGTGCGCTCCATCACATCATCCAGGGCGATAATAAAGACCTTCAACAGTGTTGGCCCAAGTGCTGGTCACTGAGGGATGCCGCCAGTAGCTGGCTGCACAGAGGACTTTGTACCACTGGTGACATTTGGGCTTGATCGTCCAGCCAGCTTCCCACCCAATGTCCACTTCTTCAGCCCAGATAGCACTAATCTGGCTATAAGGACACCACGGGAGACCAAGGCCTTGCAAAATTCCATGTACACAACATGCCTTTCTTTCCCCTGCCCTTTTTGGTTCAGCAATTCCTTTCTTGTCCTTCAAGTGCCTGGAAATGGCTGCAGGAGGCCATGTCCCACCCCCTTCCCAGGGACAGAGGTAGGCTGAGCAGCCTGTAATTCTCCCAGTTCCCATTCCTGCCCTTCTTGAAGATGGGATTGACCTCTGCCTTTTCCAGGGACCTCAGAACCTCTCTGATGGCTCTGGCACTTTTGAGAGCACAATCCAGAATCACGGGCAAGGGTGACTTGGCAGACAGGAGCCCTTGCAAGGAGCCTGTCCCAGGAAGCTGAGATGAATCTCCCTGAGCCCTGGGTTTGTTCCTGGAGTCACACACAGAAAGGGCAGGGTTCTGTCGGGCGTCTACATCTGACCTGGCCTCGTGGACTCCTTATGCACCCAGGGGTGTTCAGAGACATAGTCTTTCCCTCTTACACGCAGAGGCAGGGCACTGCAGGAGTCATAGGGACTCTCTGGCCTCCTGCTGCCACTGCCAGAGGCTGGGAGGCACCTCAGCCCTGCGGTGTATCGCCCTGCTCTGCACTCATCTGAGATGCCCCTCGTCATGAGGAATGGACACGGCGGCCTCGGCTCAAGGAAGCACATCCCAGTGCTGCATTCAGGTGGTTTCCCCTGGGATGTTACTCCCAATGTGAAGTGACCTCGAGGCAGTGTCTGTCCCACAGGCCTCCATGGAACCCCAAGGAATAGCTGATGGCATTTGTGCTCACTCAGGTTCATCTCAGCTCACGTACGTGATGTGCATGCTTACATCTCCTCTGTACAAGGCAAACATGGACTTCTGACCTACTCCTTTGGTGACCTTCCACGAAGGGACAAAGAACCTCTTCAGGCTGGGGTGAGAGGCCGGTGCTGGCAATGGTGGTTGTGAGGGGCTAGTGTAGGATGATTGCCCTGGGGCAGCTTCCCCAGGGTGCGCAGCGAAACTGGGCACAGACCAGACCCAGCTCTGCTGGTCCTTCAGGTCTCTCGCAGGGGGCCTGGCTGTGCGAGGATGCTGCTGCGGGCTCCAACCCTGCACACTCACATTCTTTAGCTGTATAGTGGTGTTACCATGTACAGGCCATATTCTTGGGCATGGTCTTGAGAAAAACTTTGGAAGAAGACCTAAGCCTTCAGGCACTGCCCTGAGGAAATCACCTTTCTTTATGGAAATGCTCTTATGGAGGTCAGCTCTGTCATGGAAGTGCCCATTGCCTGTCCCTCCCTGTGGTCACAGGACAACCACGTAGCACAATTGTGACCAAGCTGCCAGAGCACTCAGGGCTGACACCAACGCAAGGGATCAGAAAGAGAGTGTGGAAGTGGAAAGAGAACAGCCCTGGAAGACCAAGTGATGGTGCTCCCTGGCAGTGCTGCCATGCCGGGACTCTTTTCCCCTACACCCATGCACACAGGAACTGTCCCTGCAGCTCCAAAAGCCCTTGGAGGAAGGATCTCAGGAAAGAAGAAGTCACAGAAAGGACTTTATTTTGTTTAAAAACACAGGGAGCACAGGTCCTCATTTACACAGCCACTCAGTCAGAAAATAAAGGCAGCGAGTGAATTAGGAAGGGGATGACAACATTATCACAAGGCAAAAAACCACCAGCAACAACAAAATACAGAAGACAGGCTGGGCCTGTAATGAGTTACATTATACCTGCTATGCAGAAGATGATGGGCAGTTTATTGCTTCAGAAAAACATGCAGTTATCAGCTTCACAACTGCATCCTTGAGCTGCTGGTTCCTCATGCTGTAGATGAGGGGGTTCACTGCGGGAGGCACCACCGAGTACAGAACTGCCACCACCAGATCCAGCGATGGGGAGGAGATGGAGGGGGGCTTCAGGTAGGCAAATGTGCCAGTGCTGAGAAACAGGGAGACCACGGCCAGGTGAGGGAGGCATGTGGAAAAGGCTTTGTGGCGTCCCTGCTCAGAGCGGATCCTCAGCACGGCCCTGAAGATCTGCACGTAGGACACCACTATGAAAACAAAACACCCAAGTGCTAAACAGACAATGACCACAAGAAGCCCGGCTTCCCCATAGTAGGCATCTGAGCAGGAGAGCTTGAGGATCTGGGGGACTTCACAGAAGAACTGGTCCAAGGCATTGCCGTGGCAGAGGGGGAGTGAAAATGTATTGGCAGTGTGCAGCACAGCATAGAGGAATCCACTGCCCCAGGCAGCTGCTGCCATGTGGACACAAGCTCTGCTGCCCAGGAGGGTCCCATACTGCAGGGGTTTGCAGATGGCAACGTAGCGGTCGTAAGCCATGATGGTAAGAAGAGAATACTGTGCACCAACCAAGAAGAATACAAAGAAGACCTGAGCAACACATCCTGCGTAGGAGATGGCCCTGGTGTCCCAGAGGGAATTGGCCATGGCTTTGGGGACAGTGGTGGAGATGGAGCCCAGGTCGAGGAGGGAGAGGTTGAGGAGGAAGAAGTACATGGGGGTGTGGAGGTGGCGGTTGCAGACTATGGCAGTGATGATGAGGCCGTTGCCCAGGAGGGCAGCCAGGTAGATACCCAAGAAGAGCCAGAAGTGCAAGAGCTGCAGCTCCCGTGTGTCTGCAAATGCCAGGAGAAGGAACTGGGTGATGGAGCTGCTGTTGGACATCTGCTGTCTCTGGGCATGGGGATCTGTTCAAGAAGGAAAAGATAGTGACAAGTTAGGGAGATTTCTCTGAGCAAAATCAAAGCCATTTCTCATACACACAGACACCCTTTTCCTTTTCTAGGAGACCTTCCTTCAGCTCTGTGGCTGCAGCCCTGGTTGGTGCTGGCTGAATGTGCCATGAGGAGCAGGGGCTCTTCCCACTGGCTGCTTAGGTGTCAGCCCTGCTCTGCAGCAGTGGGTTCATGGGAAGAGTCGGGGCAGGGGCCAGTCCTGGTGTTTGACCTTGTCTCATGAAACCGCTCCTAGTGCAGAAGGGGCTGTCAGCATCTGCACTCCCAGTGATAAGGAACTGAGGTGGCAGAAGGCAGTTTGAGAGGTTTGGGTTTTTTACAGCTCCTCCTCCCGTCCCACCCTGCGGTGTGTTTTTGTATATAAGAAACCCTCAGCATTTGTGCTGCACTCAGGGAGAACAGAGGGAGTCCTGTCAGGCAAAAGGAGTGAGGGGAGGAGGACTGTCCCTCCGTCTGGCTCCCAGTTTCCCTGGGCTTTCACCTTTCTGAGATGGAGGGTGATCACACTCTTGTGTTACCCTGAAAAGCCACCAGGCACTGCTGTGAGCAGAGGGATCCACCTCAGATCACTAAATGTCTCACCCTTTCTCAAGGTCTCAGGTCCCCACTTTTAGCCCAGAACACACACAGGGCTCATTTCACAAACCCAAAAGGACGTTCTCTATGCATCTCTGCACTTCTCCATGGGGTTTTCAGATAACACAAAGGCTCTGTAGGACAGCTTTGCATCCTGGAGGGAAGCTCACAGCTTGAAAGGAATCCTCAAGGAGATAGCCAAGTGTCCTAATGATGGCATCTGATTAAGGGAAAACCAGCTTATTCTTCAGCCCCAGAGACTGAATTGCACACAGCCCCACAGGTTAGAGGAAAGCTGGGACACTTGTTCCCATGGACACACCTGCATGAAAGGACCCACAAGATCCGCCTGTGACTAGTCAGCTTAAACTCTCATTCCTAGAGTGCCTGGCAGCAAGAACAAAGTAACAATAACACAGACCAGTGGAGAAACAAGGCAAAACACAGTGAGGATCTGGCTGAGAGAGGCCAAGGCAGAGGCACTGGGGCACTCAGACAGCGTTCCCCTTCCCCAGCTGTGCACGCCACCTCCCAGACACCACCATTGCCGGGCAGCTGCTCTCAGCCCCTGTGCTCTGCAGAGGGAACTGGGCCCGTGGCTGCAGAGCTGCACCACGGCTCTGCTGGAGTTCTGGCTGCAGAGGAGGTGGTTCATGGCTTGGAGCCCCCAGCCCTGAGGGCAGAGGCTTTGGTGGGTGGGAGAGGAGGCAAGGGGCCTTGCTCAGAGGAAGGGGTCTGCATTAGGGGGGATTATATGGAGGTTTCTGAATTCTCCCTCCCACAGCATTTCTGCTTTTAGTTTCCTCTCATTCCCTGATCACATCCCTGCTGCCTGGAGATTTTCCTGCTGGGAGGCTTTTCCCTGTCCCATGTCTTTTCCCTGTCAGCGCTCACAGACCCCATCCCAACCTCTGTGCACTCACCTTGGCCCTCCAGAAACCTGCCTGTTTGCAGGGCACTGGCTGGGTGTGTGTTCCTGTTTGCAGGTGGAAAAGGGCAGGTCAGAAGAACCCTGATGGGTCCAGCAGAGGTGATGCTGGTGCTGTCCATAGGCAGAGCAGTGGCTGAGGGCATGTTACGTGGCTTCTGACAGACCTATTGATCACCCAGTGCTGCAGCTCAGGAGTCTCAGTGACTTATTAAAACTTTGGAGCTCCTTTTCCATTGATCTTTTTCTCTCCCCTTCCCTACACCCCTGGAATAGGAAACTCAAAAGACAAACTCAGGAAATCTCCTTATCGTTCTACTAATCCCTGCCGTGATCTTCTCCTTGAGACATCCCCTTGGAAATATTCTGGGGGTGATGTGGAGCTGTGAGCAGCCCTGACCCATGCAGCACTCTCTCAACAGCAGAAGGACCCTGCCTTGCTGGGGGCTGCTCCTTCCACCCACAGTTTCGCCCCACAGCACCATGGTGAATTCCTCAGACAGGCTGAGTGCTGACCCTGGCAGGCGGCAGAGTCCCTGCCCCAGCACACAGCCCCCTTGGGTGCAGGGACCCTGCTCGGAAGGACAGCCCTGGGCACCCCTGGCTGCACACCCACCTTCACAGCCCTGCAGCCATCCCTGGGAGAAGACTGCCATCCTGTTCTGTCCCTCTGATGGTGCAGCAGGGAGTCCCTGCTCTGGAGCACGTCCTCCGCCTCTACACCAGAGTATCTCTGAGAATGGTACTTACATATCTCGCAGCCTGTGCCACACACCAGCTTTAGGAAATCCCACCAGGATCTGCAGATGCAATGCCCCACAGCCACAGACTTACTGTCTGTGAAGATTTCTCTCCCGGTGAGCTCTCAGCATCCTCCCACTCCCAAATGCCTTTAACCTCTCTCTGCCTCGCTCCTCTCCCCTCGCTGCCTGCAGGCAGCGCCCTCAACCCTGCTGCCCTTTGCAGAGGAGCTGCTCCTGGGCAGAGCTGTCTCTCTGCAGGGCTGCCCACTTGCCATCAGCTCCCTCCATCCCAGGAGCCCGGCCCAGCTCAGCAGCAGAGGCCCAGCCCAAGGCAACACTTTCTCTGCCCCTCTGGGCTCCCTCCAGGTGTCCCTGGGGCTCCAGGGGAACCTGCTGGGAAACAGGCTGAACTCATCACTGATGTTCCCTCCCTCAGCTGCGGAGATACAATTATTCCCAGCACTGTCATTTCTCCTATCAGGAAAAGATTTGGGCAGGAGAATCAGCTTACCTTGTCCCATCACGAGACAGGACACCTAGACAGTGACAAGGAGGGATCTGCATTACCCCTGCTGAGGGAAGGGATGCAGATGAGTCAATAGACACATCTCATTTGTGGGTTTGCAGTCCTGGGGCTAGAAGGGGACTTAGCTCCCTCCCATGCACAACACAAACCAACAGGAGGTGGGATTCCTCTTGCATCAGGTGTGCAGGTGGGCACAAAATAGGCACCTGCATGGGAGCTCCTTGTCGCAGTTCCCATGCTGATTAATGGGGATGGAGGGCAGGACTGGGCTGTTCAGACACAGCCCCTGGTGATATTGAAGGTGTCAGGAGTGGTCAAAGATCTGTGCAGGCAACTGCAAGCTCTAATGGAGCCGTTCGTAGAGACAGGCCAGCATCTGGGGCAATCCTCTTAGAGGCTGCTGGGAATTTTCTTTGGCCAACTGAAATGACAGCTGATGCCCAAATGAGGGCAAGTGAACCTTCCCCCACTCATTATGTTCAGGGCAGCCTTGAGTTATTCATCTGAACCACTGGAGCCATGTGC
Source organism: Platalea leucorodia (assembly GCF_965183815.1). Classification (NCBI taxonomy): domain Eukaryota; kingdom Metazoa; phylum Chordata; class Aves; order Pelecaniformes; family Threskiornithidae; genus Platalea; species Platalea leucorodia. Next base: position 100,048 of record NW_028121352.1, on the reverse strand, counting down.
CACAGGGAGAGCTCAGGCTCTCTCTTTCTCTTCTCCATCAGCCGTATTTACCAGGTCTCCACTCACTCTACTGGCAGTTGCCTCATGTTCATCCCCACATTGCCTTACAGAGATCCTGGTGTCTACTCAAGTTAATGTTTAAATCCAGGCCCACAGAGCTCCATGAAATGCCCAGGCTTGCAGAGACAGCACAGGACCAGTGATGAGTAGCATTTCTCAGGGGTCAGCATTGGCGCTGGTGTTGTTTCACATCATTGTCGGCCACATGGACAGTGGGATTGAGTGCACCCTCAGCAAGTTTGCCAATGACACCAATCTCTCTGGTGCGGTTGACATGCTGGAGGGCAGGGATGTCATCCAGAGGGACCTTGACAGGCTGGAGAGGTGCGCCTGTGTGAACCTCATGAAGTTCAACAAGGCCAAGTGCAAAGGTCCTGCACATGGTTCGGGGCAATCCCAAGCACAAACACGGGCTGTGCAGAGAACGGAATGAGAGCAGCCCTGAGGAGAAGGACTTGGGGGTGTTGGTTAATCAGAAACTCAACATGACCCAGCAATGTGCTCTCGCAGCCCACAAGGCCAACCGCATCCTGGGCTGCATCAAAAGAAGCATGACCAGCAGGGCGAGGGAGGTGATTCTCCCCTTGTACTCCAATCTCATGAGACCCCATCTGGAGTACTGTGTTCTGGTCGGGGCCCCCAACAGAAGAATCATAGAATCCTAGAATGCTTTGGGATGGAAGGGACCTTTGAAGGTCATCTAGTCCATCCCCCCTGCAATTGGCAGGGACATCTACAACCAGATCAGGTTGCTCAGAGCCCCATCCAGCCTGGCCTTGAATGTTTCCAAGGATGGGGCATCTCCCACCTCTCTGGGCAACACCTTCCAGTGTTTCAGTACCCTCATTGTAAAAAAGTTCTTCCTTATATCTAGTCTGATTCTACCCTCCTTTAGTTTAAAACCATTACCCCTTGTCCTATCGCTACAGGCCCTGCTAAAAAGTCTGTCCCCATCTTTCTTCTAAGCCCCCTTTAAGTTCTGAAAGGCCGCAATAAGGTCTCCCCACAGCCTTCTCTTCTCCAGGCTGAACAGCCCCAGCTCTTTCAGCCTTTCCTCATGATAGAGGTGTTCCAGCCCTCGGATCATTTTTGTGGCCCTCCTCTGGCCCCACTCCAACAGGTCCATGTCCTTCCTGTGTGGAGGACCCCAGAGCTGGACGCAGTGCTCCAGTGGGGTCTCCCCAGAGCAGAGCAGAGGGGCAGAATCACCTCCCTCGCCCTGCTGGACACATATCTTTTGATGCAGCCCGGGCTACAGTGGGCTTTCTGGGCTGGGAGAGCACATTGCTGGCTCACATCTGGCTTTTAGTCTGTCGGTACCCCCAAGGCCTTCTCGGCAGGGCTGCTCTCAATCCCTTCATCCCCCAGCCTGTACTGATACCAGGGATTGCCCCGACCCAGGTGCAGGACTTTGCACTTGGCCTTGTTGAACCTCATGAGGTTCCCACAAGCCCACCTCTCCAGTTTGTCCAGGTCCCTCTGGATGGCATCCTGTCCCTCAGGCGTGTCAACTGAACCACTCAGCTTGGTGTCATCTGCAAACTTGCTGAGGGTGCACTCGATCTCGCTGATCGAGTCATTGATGAAGACATTGAACAGCACTGGCCCCAGAATGGACCCCTGAGGGACACCACTCATCACTGTTCTCCATCTGGACATCGAGCCATTGACCACTACCCTCTGGATGTGACCATCCAGCCAATTCCTTATCCACCGAACAGTCCACCCATCAAATCCATATCCTTCCAATTTAGAGAGGAGGATATTGTGGGGGACCATGTCAAAGGCCTTACAGAAGTCCAGATAGATGACATCTGTAGCTCTTCCCCCATCCACTGATGTAGTCACTCCTTCACAGAAAGCTACTAAGTTGGTCAGGCAGGACTTGCCCTTGGTGAAGCCGTGCTGGCTGTCCCGAATCACCTCCCTGTCCTCCATGTGCCTTAGCATAGCTTCTAGGGGGTTCTGTTCCGTGATCTTCCCAGGCACAGAGGGGAGGCTGACAGGTCGGTAGTTCCCAGGGTCCTTTGTACCCTTTTTAAAAACGGCTGCAATATTTCCCTTTTTCCAGTCCCCAGGGACTTCACCCAACTGCCATGACTTTTCAAATATCATGGAGAGTGGCTTAGCAAGTACATCAGCCAGTTTCCTCAGGACTCTGGGATGCATCTCATCAGGACCCATAGACTTATGTACCTTCAGGTTCCTTAGGTGGTCACGAACCTGATCTTCTCTTACAGTGGGAGGACCTCTGACCCCCCAATCCCCATCACATGGCCCATTGACTCGGGAGGTGTGAGGAGAGAGGTTGCCAGTGAAGACCGAGGCAAAGAAGTTGTTGAGTACCTCAGCCTTCTCTTCATCTGTTGCTACCAGCTCGCCACTTCTGCTCATCAGAGGGGGTCCGCTTTCCTTAACCTTCCTTTTCTGGTTAATGTACCTATAGAAGCCCTTGTTATTCTTCGTATCCCTCACCAGGTTCAGCTCCAGCCGAGCCTTGGCCTTCCAGATCCCATCCTTACACAACCGGGCAGCATCCCTGTACTATTCCCAAGCCACCAGTCCCTTCTTCCACTGCCTGTGCAATCTCTTCTTGCCCTTTAGTTTGACCCCACAGGTCATGGCTCAGCCATGCCAGCCTCTTCCCTCCCTTGCCCGATTTCCTGCACCCAGGGACTGAGATCTCTTGTGCTCTATGGAAAGCATCCTTGAAGACCTGCCAGCTCTGTTCTGCTCCTGAGGCCCCTGAGGGCCGTTTCCCAGGGGTCCTGTTGATTAACTCCTTGAAGAGCTGGAAGTTTGCTTTCCTAAAGTTCAGGGTCCTGACTATACGCTTCACCTGACCCTTATGTCTCCGGACTGTGAACCACTGCGTGATCACTGCAGCCGAGGCTGCCTCCAATCCAGATGTCACCAATGAGCTCACTTACATTGGTGACCACCAGGTCCAGTACTGCATCCCCTCTGGTACGGCTGTCTATTACCTGGCTTAGGAAATTGTCCTCCAACAACATGGGTTGGCCCCTGCAGCACATGGAGGTCCCCAGTGGAGCAGATATCAACACTGCAACCCATGGAAGACCCCACACTGGAGCAGGTGGAAGTGCCCTGAAGGGAGGTTTAACCTCATGGACTGCCCGTGCTGGAGCAGGCTCCTGGGAGGAACTGCGGCCTGTGGAGAGGAACCCACACAGAAGCAGGTTTTCTGGCAAGACCTGTGACCCCGTGGGGGACCCATGCTGGAGCAAGTCTGTTCCTGAAGGACTGCACCCTGGGGAAAGGACCCATGCTGGAGTAGTTTGTGAAGAACTGCAGCTCATGGGAGGGACCCATGCCGGAGAGGTTCATGAAGGACTGGATCCCGCAGGAGGGACCCCACCCTGGAGCAGGGGAAGAACGTGAGGAGGAAGGAGCGGCAGAGACAAAGCATTATCAGCTGATTGCAGCCTGCATTCACCATCCCCCTGTGCTGCTTGGGGGAAGGAGGGAAAGAAGTCAGGAGTGAGGCTGAGCCTGGGAAGAAGGGAGGGGTGGGGGTAGGGGGTTTGAGATTTGTTCTTAGTTCTCATTATCCTGTTCTGTTTAATTGGCAATCAATTCATTTCAGTTCTCCGCGTTGAGTCTATTTTGCCCGTGACAGTAACTAGGGAGTGATCTCCTTGTCCTTATCTCGACTCATGAGCGTTTTGTCATATTTTCTGCCTTGTCCTGGTGAGGAGGAGGAGGGACAGAGCAGCTTGGTGGGCACCCGGCAGACAGCCAAGGTCAACCCACCACACACCCTTGCTGGCTCTTTTAATCCTCAGTGACAAAGCTAATCCTACCCATTGTCCTTCCCTTAGGGGAGCTCTTTACATCTGACCTGCTCCTTCGCAAAGGAGGCATCCTCCCCTCCTCATCTGCCCTGCTACTCTTTCTGGCAGAGCCTGTCTCCCTCCGTTGCAGCACCCCAGGTGAGCAAGCTGTCCCACCACATCTAATTTAATCCACAAAACTCACAGGGCTGTGAGGGTCCAGTTTCTCCTATCTGTTCCCCTGTTCCGCCTGCCTGCGCACGTTTGGGCTGCGGCACCAACTTGTCCCAGGAAAACATGGGAGCAAGGGCCCAAGACCCAACGTATGGAAAGGCTTTGCTTCAGGGCACAGACGTGCTGGAGTGTTTGGTAGATGGCAAGGTAAGGAGGAGATGAGGTGCCCACAAAGAGAGCAAACCCTGATGTCTCCAAGGGCAGAGGAGCAGGGCTGGGCAATGACACCTGGCCCAGAGAGGGCTTTGGTGTTTCTGCATGAACTCTGCAGAGCTGTGGGGCTTGCAGGACAAACTGCAGGGAGGACAGGGAGCTTCAGAGAAAGTCTCTGGGGGTAACAGACTTTGATCCAGCCACTCTGTGAACATTGTTGTCATCTTCCCTCTTCGTAGCATCAGGCAGGTGAATCTCAGAGATTGAGAGAGAGAATAGCCAAGGGCTGAGAGCACAGGGAGAGGGGAGGGCATCCTGGTGTGATCTGCCTCCCAGTCCTGCAGTGCCCCTGGGTGTGGACGGGACAGACCTTGCATCTGTGCTGTGGTGCTGGTGTTCAGATGGCACACAGGCACCAGACCCACCTGGGGGGCCCTGGGCTGTCTGCCCCACAGCAGCTCCAAGAGGGCACAGCTTTTCTGGAGGTCCTGTGCTGTGTTTGCCTGCTGAGTGCAGTTGTGTTTGGCACCCCAGGCACCGGGCATGGCACTCGAGCCTTTTTTTCATGCCATTAAAATGAGAGCCCTGATGTATTCAGTGCAGGGATGTGGATGCGACTTAGCTTCGCGGTGACTGGAGCTCCAGGGAGTACAGTGGATAGAAGAGACCTGGGTCTCTGTCTGGGGCAGTCCTCCATTTGGTTACCTCAATAGCTCTGCATGCTCCAGGGAGATACTTGACAAAGGCACGGAGGTGGCTGGTGTCAGTGTGGGTGGCAAAGGATATCCCCGTTCCCCCTCGGGCCCTCAGCTGATGCTCAGAAGAATGTGGGTGTTCTCAGAGATTTTCCATCAGAGCTTGCAAACACTTGCCCACGTCTTGGACCACCCCTGGCACCTCAGTCATCACCAAGTGTCTGAGTGTGAGCGCCTGAGTCCCCACTGAATGAAGCCAAGGGGCTCAGAGCAGGAGCTCACAGGCAGGCCACTCTTTTATGCCCTCCTGAACTAAACCAGAGGATTCCCTTTGGCGTGTGGGGTGCATGGGGGGAGCTGGATGCCACTTCAGCCCAAGGGTTTCCAGCTTGGGATGAGATGCCTGTGTTGCCTCGGCTGAATCCCTGCGTTGCACAGGGGAAGCCAACCCCTCCCTTTCCCTGCCTGTGTCTCTTTTTGCTATGGTACAGGAATGGGAGTGTCCAGAGGGGAACATTTACACCTCTCACAGTCAGCCGCACTCTGGTAGGACAAACCATGCTGCTGGAATCAGTCTCTCTCCACGGTTTAGTGAGGGATTGTCCATGATTACTTGAGTTGACTTCAAAACACATTCCCCTGGAAGGACCAAGCTGCCTTGCAGGAGCAGTCAGCCCTTGGAGCCCCAGGGACATCTCAAAGGAGTCCGGAGGCGGCAGAGAAAGTGGTGCCTTGGGCTGGGCCTCTGCTGCTGAGCTGCGCTGGGCTCCTGGCATGGAGGCAGCTCATGGCAAGTGGGCAGCACTGCAGAGAGACAGCTCTGCCCAGGAGCAGCTCCTCTGCAAAGGGCGGCAGGGCTGAGGGCGCTGCCTGCAGGCACCAAGGGGAGAGGAGTGGGGAAGAGAGAGACGGCAATCTGGAGGGTAAGGAGAGCTGAGAGCTCTTTGTGGGAGAAATCTTCACAGCCCTAAATACAGTAAGTCTCTGGGTGTAAGGCAGCACCGCTCCGGTTCCTGGAAAGACCTCCTAAAGCTGGCACATGCCACAGCTTATGGAATGTGTCAGGAGGACCCTCAGAGTTTCTCTAGTGTAGAGGAGGAGGACATGCTCCAGAACAAGGATTCCCCACTGCACCCTCAGAGGACTGGCTGTGATGGCTGCCTTCTCCCAGGGATGGCTGCAGGGTGTGAAGGTGGGTGTGCAGCCAGGGGTGCCCAGGGCTGTCCTTCCGAGCAGGGTCCCTGCACCGCAGGGGGCTGTGTGCTGGGGCAGGGACTCTGCCGCCTGCCAGGGTCAGCACTCAGCCTGCCCGGGGAGCTCCCAACAGCGCTATGGGGAGAAGCTGTGGGTAGAAGGAGTGAGCCCTGGCAGGGCAGGGCAGGGTGCTTCCGCTGTTGAGAGGGACCTGCATGCATGAGGGCTGCTCGCAGCTCCAGATCACCCTGAGGACATTTGCAGAGGGTCCTGCTGAAGGATGTTGGAGCAGTATTTACCTGAAAGGGAAGGATTCTGTGCTTTGAGTTTTTCCACTCTTGCTTGGCTGGGTGGGCAGTGGGAGATGGGAATTTATTTCTCTGCTCTGGAGTAGGCAATGAGACCCCAGTTCTCGCTAGGACTTGTCTGAGCTGCTCCTTAGCCCCTGCACACACAGAGATGCCCCTGGGCAGTGCCCTGCTGCCAGGAGGTGCCTGCAGGGCAGAGCTGAGCACACAGCAGGTGGGATGGGCTCTGGGAGCATGGAGAGGGAGGAGACGTGGGGACAGAGAAACTGCTGCCAGAAGGCACAGCTCTAGGCCTCAGAGACATGGGCAGGGAGCAAGAGGGAGCTGCTGCCAGAAATGCTGTGGGAGTGGGGATTCAGGCATCTCCCTGCCATCCCCTGCAGTGCAGGCACAGTTCCCAACGCAACCCTTGATCTCCTCTCCTACCCATCAGAGCCTCTGCCCCCAAAGCCATGGGTCCAGGTCATGAGTCATCACCTCAGCAGCTGGACCTCCAGCTGAAGGCTTCTTGGAATGTGGTACACAAAGAAGATGCTAAAAGCACTTGCCCTACAGTGTTATCATCTGAGCGGCAGTGAGCACAGCTGGGTAAGGAGGCTTCACAGCATGCCCATATGTCTTTCTGTCCTCGCTTCATTTTTTTCTGGAGCATTGCTCCAGAACACAGAAGAGTGTTCTTCCTTGTTTCTCCACCTGTCCGTGGTACTCTTGCTCTCTGGGGTTGGGGTGGGGATGTGGGTCAGCTTTTGTTCTGACGCTGACTGTGGAGGTCCTTCCCCTAGGGGTATCTTCATGGAAACTCGGTGCCCAAGCTGCATTTTAAGCTGTGACGACTCATGGCATTCCCTTGGTAGTAGTGGAGACTGAGCTGACTCATTCCTCATTCAGCTCAGGGAGGGACTTTTCTATGAGTAATGGCATGTTTTCTTCCTCAGAGAACTCTCTCGTCCTTGGACAGGTCCTCATACCCAGAGGGAGCAAATGTCCAACAGCAGCTCCATCACCCAGTTTCTCCTCCTGGCATTCGCAGGCACACGGGAGCTGCAGCTCTTGCACTTCTGGCTCTTCCTGGGCATCCACCTGGCTGCCCTCCTGGGCAACGGCCTCATCGTCACAGTCATAGCCTGCAACCACCACCTCCACAGCCTCATGTACTTCTTCCTCCTTAATCTCTCCATCCTCGACCTTGGCTTCATCTCTACCACTCTCCCCAAAGCCACGGCCAGTTCCCTCTGGGACACCAGGGCCATTTCCTACTCAGGTTGTTCTGCCCAGGTTTTTTTCCTTTTTGTTTTTCATGTCAGCAGAATTTTTTCTTCTCACACTCATATCCTATGACCGGTATGTGGCCATCTGCAAACCCCTGCACTACGGGACCCTCCTGGGCAGCAGAGCTTGTGTCCACATGGCAGCAGCTGCCTGGGGCAGTGGGTTTCTCAATGCTGTGCTGCACACTGCCAATACATTTTCACTACCCCTCTGCCAAGGCAATGCTGTGGAGCAGTTCTGTGAAATCCCCCACATCCTCAAGCTCTCTTGCTCACACGCCTACCTCAGTGAATTTGGGCTTGTCATGTTTAGTGCTTTTGCATTTTGGTGCTGTTTTGTTTTCATTGTGGTGTCCTATGTGCAGATCTTCAGGGCCGTGCTGAGGATGCCCTCTGAGCAGGGACGCCACAAAGCCTTTTCCATGTGCCTCCCTCACCTGGCCGTGGTCTCCCTGTTTGTCAGCACTGGCATGTTTGCATACCTGAAGACCCCCTCCATCTCCTCCCCATCCTTGGATCTGGTGGTGGCAGTGCTGTACTCGGTGGTACCTCCAGCAGTGAACCCCCTCATCTACAGCTTGAGGAACCAGGACCTCAAGGATGCCTTACGGAAACTGATCCAATGGGTGCTGTATTTCTCTGACAATAACCTGCCTCCCTTCGTCTGCACATTTCCCAGAGTTTGTCCTAGTCCACAAGTCTGCTTTTTCTTTTGTGATAATTCTACTTAGAGATAATTTGCTGGGTTCATATTCCTGTGGACATTTGATCCTGTTGTGTCTGACCGTTGCACAACATGGTGTCACGTGTGGCCTGTCAGTTTGCAGCTCTTCAATAAATGGGGATCTCCTGGGTACAGTTCCTTGCTTCTTCCTCCAAAGTTGCTTCTTTGAAAATGCCAAGGACTTGGTCTTTTAAAGTTTCTGTTCTCCTTTTGCTCTCAATGGTTTTGGAGTTAAGCTCAGGGTAACGCTGGGTTCCACTGGATGAAAAGCTCTGCTTTTAAAGGCTCTCTTCTTGGTGTCCAGTGGCAGTGGAGATGGCCCATGAGCTCGCCATTATTTCCTCAGGTTGCTTCCTGTTTGACAGGAGTGATAACACGTACCAGACTCTTTGAAAATTAATTTGTAAGGGTCAGGAGAGGATGGGGAATCCCCACGTGCCCTGGGGTTGGAATGAATGGAGACTCAGAAGGTGGAATACCCTCAAATGTGAAGTTCCCCAAAAGTAAAGCACTAAATTGATATATCCACTAAGAAGGACTCTGCAGTGCCATGGGACTCAGTGGGGACTAGCCTGAGAGTGCCTAGCCTCTGCTTCCTCATGCCCATGTGGCCAGCACTAGCCGTGGGGCTGATGGGGAGCCTGAACCCTGCTGTCTTCCCCCCAGCAGCTGCTGTGGCCTTCAGAGGGGCTGGGGCTGTGGGGTGAGTGCCCAGAGCTCTGCAGCAGCCTGCACTGGGAAGTGCCATGGAGCCAGCCCAGGCTGGGCTGCTCTGCTGGGCTGGGCTGGGGAGAGGGCAGGGGAGGTGGGGAGAGGTGGGGAGGGTCTGGGCTGGGCTGGAAAGAGCCCGGGAGAGAAAAACGCCAGTGCAGAGCTAAGGTGTGTGAGTTTGCAGGGTAGGGGCAGCCAGCACTCCCAGTGCAGAGCCAGGTGTCATGGTGAAAGGAAGCAAGGCATCCAAGGTGCAGAAGAGACGGGCCTGGTCTGTGCCATGTGCCCTGAACACCCCAGGGAAGCTGCTGCAGGAAATTGTCCCCGACCAGTCCCACCCACTGGCCATTTCCATCTCTGGCCATACACCCCAGCTCTGAGGAAGGACCTTTGCTGCATGGTCACGCCTGTCCTCCTCTGGGGCTCAGTCATACCCAAGTCCACTGCCATTATTAATAAAAAGGGATGCAGTTTCCTACTGACAGCCATTACACACCAAATCCCACAGCTCTTGCCACAGCTGGTCTCTCAGCCAAGCCCATTCTCAGACAGCTCCAGCTGGATCAGGTGCTCATGACCTTGTCATGACAAATACTGAATACTTCCATTGAGTGAGATCCCAAGTCAGAGGATTTCTTTACATTCAGTTTATAGGCTAAAGCACCCCATGCTCTGCAGATATCTCATTGCCTTATGTCTGGCCAGAAACTTCCTTATTTCAATATCTATCGATTGCCAATTATTATCCTGCCCAGTAATACAGTTACAAGACTGCTTTCACCTTCCTAAAAGCTTAGAATCATAGCATCATAGAATTGTTAAGGTTGAAAAGGACCTCAGAGATCACCGAGCCCAACCTGTTTACCTAAGAGCCTGGTCCACCTCTAAACCATGTCCCTAAGCACCACATCCACGCGTTTTTTGAATACTTCCAGGGGCCGTGATTGCACCACTTCCCTGGACAGTCTGTTCCAATGCTTGACCACTCTCTGCGTGAAGAAATTTTTCCTAATATCAGATCTACATCTCCCCTGGCACAACTTGAGCCCGTTTCCTCTTGTCCTATCCCTTGTTACTTGGCAAAGAGACCAACCCCCACCTCACTACAACCTCCTTTCAGGCAGTTGTAGAGAGCAATAAGGTCTCCCCTCAGCCTCCTCTTCTCCAGACTAAACAGCCCCAGCTCCCTCAGCCGCTCCTCATAGGGCTTGTGCTCTAGACCCTTCACCAGCTTTGTTGCTCTACATTGGACACGCTCTTGCACCTCCATGTCCTTCTTGTAGTGAGGGGTCCAAAACTGAATACAGGATTCAAGGTGCAGCCTCACCAATGACGAGTACAGAGGCACTATCACCTCCCTGGTCCTGCTGGCCACACTATTCCTGACACAAGCCAGAATGCCATTGGCCCTCTTGGCCACCTGGGCACACTGCTGGCTCATGTTCAGGCGGCTGTCAACCAACACCCCCAGGTCCTTTTCCTCTGGGCAGCTCTCCAGCCACTCCTCCCCTAGCCTGTAGCGTTGCATGGGGCTGTTGTGACACAAGTGCAGGACCCTGCCCTGAGCCTTGTTGAATCTCATACAGTTGGCCTCGGCCCATCGACCCAGCCTGTCCAGGTCCCTCTGTAGGGCCTTCCTACCCTCCAGCAGATCAACACTTCCACCCAACTTGGTGTCGTCTGCAATTGTCATAGGACAATTCAGGGTGGAATGGTCTTGTACTCAGGAGGTCTCTAGTTCTACCTTTGGTTCCAAGCAGGGCCAGCTCTGAGGTCTGAGCAGGTTGCTCCATAAATGTCAGCACCCCTGTACAAAGTCTGCCACCATTACGGAAATGGAGATGAGGCATTTGACCAGCTCCTTGAACCCAAGAATGGGTATGCCATGCCTCCTGAGATTCCCAGGAACACCTAAGCTTTGTGTGCAGAGAGGCGTGAGTCCTCCTTTGGTGTCCTGGCCAGTCTCCTGGCAAATGCGGTGCTTTAGGCTGTGGAGAGACTCAAAAGAATCTTTTTGACCAGGTTAGTTTCACTTTTCATGCTGAAATGCAGGGCAGCTGAAGGGAGCTCAGAGCTTCCAGGCTCTCTGCTGCCCAGTTAGGACTTCAGAAACCAGAAATGCAGGTAACGGTGTTGCGTCAGTGTCCAGCACATGGAAATGTTGGCTTCCTTTGGCCCTTGCACAAATCTGGCATCTGTCCCTTGGCCGCCTTTGGCTAAAGAAGAAACAGCTGCCCTCTTTCACCCCCTCCTCCACAAAACAGGGAGAAAAGATAGGAAGCAGGGATAATTTAAGGACAATACTGTCTAAGAAGTGTAATATTTAAATGTAATATTTAAATGATAACGAAGAGCTAGCAGTGAGAGAAAAAGCACTGTTCTAAGAACTTCATGCCAGAAGCTAACTACTGAGCACTTATGGCTATTTTGTCAAGTAAAAATGAATGTTGGAATGAAATTAAAGTGCTTTAATTAATCATAATGACAAATAAGAAGGAACTCCTTTACAGCACTGTGCTGTTCCTGTTATTATAGTGATAGTACCGCTCATTCCTTAAACAGCCTTGAGAGCTGCTTTATTCTTCTCATTTCCAAAGCTCAACCTACTCAGATCGTCAAATCTCTGCGACCCAAATGTCTCCAACCTCCTCTCATCAAAGGTCTTTTACCCCAGGACACTTCTCACGATCACTTCAATACACTGCCCAGTCTCTATTTTACATCTGGGTGAAGTCAGGGTATTCCTTTGCAAAGCCTTCCCCACAAAAGCCTTTTCTACGTGCTCATCCCACTGGTATCATCACCTCCTGCTGGGTACAGCTCCATCCTCTTTCTGCAGAGCTCCATGGGATGGGCAGTTTTCCTGTTTCTTCTGCCCATTCACCTTCACAACCTTTTTGGATTGTCTGCGTATCAAATGCTGTCTCAGGAAACACGTTTATCCCCCACAGTTTCAGCCATTCCCAATTGTGCTCATGATTTTAAAAAGCTGCATGAAGAAAAGGAACAGGGGGGTGTTTGGAGCGATGGTGCTTGTCTTCCCAAGTCACCGTTACGCGTGATGGAGCCCTGCTTTCCTGGAGATGGCTGAACACCTGCCTGCCCATGGGAAGGAGGGAATGAATTCCTTGCTTTGCTTTGCTTGCACACACGGTTTTTGCTTTACCTGTTAAACTGCCTTTATCTCAACCCACGATTTTCTCTACTTTTACCCTTCTGATTCTCTCCCCCATCCCACCAGGGGGGTAGTGAGCGAGTGACTGTGTGGTGCTTAGCTGCTGGCTGGGGTTAAACCACGACAAACAGAAACTCCAGAGGTCTCTGGGCCCCTGTTCCAGTGTTGGACTGGCCCCCTGGTGATTTTGTTTTCTTTTTATTCTTTATGTCAAGTTAGTCAAGCATTACACAGCTCAGTGCAAGACATCATAGACAGGGGAAGATGACCTTCATGTCTTTTAACTTTTTTAAGCTGATTCCACACAGGACACTGTAGATAGTCCGTGGCATCTAGCAAGTGATTTCTCAAGCCTGAGGGCAGTCATCTCTTCATCGGTTGTGTCACCCTCTGGGCCCTACTGACTACTGACCATGCTTTGACTCTTTCCCTTGAACGTTACGTTGGTCAGACGCAGCTTGAAGTAGCTATTGGCATCATGCTCTTGAGGGGCACTGAAGGTGCTCTGGAGTACAAAGATATCATGGTGGGGCATGGCGTAACAGGAATGCCTCAGGAGACCTCTCCCCTTCTTGAGGAGGATGAAAGCCAGGCTGGACACATGGTTTTGTCTGAGCAAATACGGGATGCTTTGTTCAGGCAACCACGTAACCCAGTGGGACTTTTGGTACTGCTTGGGACTATTTTACATCCTCGGTAGCATCACTTTGTCCATAGGAGTCTCCTCAAGGCAATTCTCACTTCCTTATTCCTCAGGCTATAGATGACAGGGTTAAACATGGGGGTCACAACTGTGTAAAACAGGGCAAGGTATTTGTCGGTGTCTACCGAATCCCTTGACCGTCGCTTTAAGTAGACGACTGTGGCCGAGCCATAGAAGAGCATCACCACCCCAAGGTGTGACGAGCAGGTGGAATAGGCTTTGCGTCTGCCCAGACCTGAAGGCATTTTCAGAATCGCCCTAATAATTTGAATGTAAGAAGTAACTATTAAGGAGAAGGGAAGGATTGCGAAGAGCAGGATGATGGTGTACAGCATCACTTGGTTCCAGAACGTGTCTGCACAGGCCAGTTCCAGCAGTGGGGGGACATCGCAGAAAAAGTGATGGAGGTCATGGGATGCACAGAAGGGCAAAGTGAACAGCTGGTAGGTCTGTCCTACTTGCACTGGTACGACAGCCACCCAGGACCCCACCACCAGTCTGATGCAGAGACCCCTGCTCATGACGAGGGTGTAGCGCAGGGGGTCACATATGGCTATGCAGCGGTCGTAGGCCATGGCAGCCAGGAGAAGGCATTCAATGCTGCCCAGCAAAACCAGGCAATACAGCTGGGCAGCACAGCCCAGGAAGGAGATCCTGCCATCCGCCCGCAGGAAACCCACCAGCATTTTTGGCAGAGTGACTGATGTGTAGCAGATCTCCAGGGTGGACAAGTTCCTCAGGAAGAAATACATGGGGCTGTGGAGGCTTGAGTCCACCACTGTGATGAGTGCAATCAGGCTGTTCCCTGTGAGGATCATGAGGTATATGGCCAGGAATGCTGTGAAGCACAGGCCCTGCAGGCCGGAGTGGTCAGAAAATCCCAGAAGAATGAATCCGGATCCAACGGTGTGATTCTCCAAGCCTTTTCTTTGGGGCATTTTCCCTAGACAGAGCAATCCAAACATCAGGCTCTTAGAGGATGCTAATGGCCTGTCCACCATCCCACACACTTCAAGCCTAGAGAAAGACTACGAACATCAGCGTACATGTGATTGCAGGATTAGGCGAGCTGGACCAAGATCTGCCTGAATGTCTGGAAATCTAACATGGTTCGCTTGCTGCAGGGGGAGGGTTAAAAAGAGGAAAGAACAGAATCCTTGAGCCTGAATGGCTGGGTTTTTTTAATATGGGTAAAAGAAACTTGACTTTCTTTTTCAGAGTTGATTTTCTTAAACAGAATACCTGGTGAGAGATGAGAAAAAAAGGAAGAAAAAGGATAAATACTCACCCTTTTAAGAACAGTCTTGCTTACGTTCCTTGTCCAGATCTTGTCAGAGCTGCATTGAATGTAAGAACACGAAGAAGAAATAGGGTGAAAAGGAGGAAAGGGATGAAAAGGGGAAGACAAAGCAAGGCAAGGCCAGGCAAGGAGAGGCAATCAAAAGAAAGCGAGGCAAGGCCTGACTTGATTCTTAGATCTCAACGAGAGAGATTCATCCCAGCTCTCCTCACCTGTAAGAGCTCATCCCCTGGCGCCGTGTTTGCACACAAACATCTTGGAGACTATTTGAGACCTGAATCATTACTTTTTACATGGTGAAGGGTGAATCCCATCAGAAGTACAACAGGCTTCTATCTGCCAACGAATCGAGTGACACTGATGCATCCAGGGGACATTTGAACAAGACGGATAAGCAGCAGTTTATGCATAAATCTCAAGTTTTCAGAGTGCTAAAAGACATTTTAATGCAAGCAATCAAACTGCTTGATGCACTTTTCAGTTATGCAGAGAAGAAAGTGATTAAAATTTGGTGATCTCCTTACGATACCCAATTTTCCGGAGCAGGTCAGGCTTTTATAACTTCTGAATGAGGCCTGAATAATTCAGCATTCCTAAACTTGCTGCTCTGTCGCTTGGATTTCTGACAGCTTACAAATCCAGCCGAGGGCCCATTCGCTCTGACCCCAGCCCTGCAGTGCTTCCCACTCCCCTGCAAGCCCTCGCAGAAGCAGAGCGATGCTCTTGCTGCCTGGGGAACTGAGCCTTCCCTTTGCATTCCCCACCTTCCCAGAGCACAAAGACTTCGTGCTGGGCACACTTGAGGGATGGGAGCTACAAGCAAGCAGCGCTGCAAGAGCTGGTTGCTTTTTCTGCAAAGAGACTCAGCTGAACGATGTTTTAGAACCTCAGCTTGACATGGGGAAAGAATACCCTCTTCCAGGCAGAGGACTGAGGATGCTGGCCATGTCTATCACTACCTCCCTTTGAGGAGTCTTCTTAAACTCGGATGTACTAAAGATGAGAACAGCCGGTCAGAAAACATGTGATAAAAGCATTCAGACTAGCCAAGTGAAAAACACAGGGTGGTTTTCTCAAGAGAAAAATCCAAATTCACAAAAACACACGGTCCTAATGGTGAGATCCTTTTCCCAAGGTATTCCAGCCTTTTTCCTGTTTCTTTCCATCTCATAGAAGTGCCATTCAAAATTTCCAAGATAAAATTAAGGTTTGCATGAGTGAAAAGTCACCATGATTGTTTTCTAATCTACCTACTTTTTCGTATAAATGTACAGAAAAATAAAATACTTCTCTGATACCCACATTTATTTTAAATTAAGGCTTTCACTCAAAGCAACCATTTACATGCAGGTTACCCACGTACCAGCATTTCCTGCTTGTTTCAAAATGCCCTCAAACATACAGCCTGTTCTTTTTAACTCTCCGATGTCTCAGTGCTTCACAAGGTCATGGGCACAGCACGGTTCAGGTTAGCTTTGGTCATGGGAAACTGCCAGAGTACTTCTTAGATGGTGACTATCTCACGGGCGGCACTTTTCAAAGCTGAAGGAAGCCCATTTCCGTGTCCAGCCAAGCTGCACAGATGCCTGCAGCTGCTTCTGGCGGTGTCTGTGCTGCCACACTATCTCAGCATTTCAGGGCATGCCAAAAGGGATTTACCGTTGCCAGGAGCCAAGAGGCAGGAACACCCTCCTCAGTCCATGGTGCTGCAGGAGGCAGTGGTGACCTCTTTTTCTCTCCGTCATTCCCCTCGAAACCACCTGGATATGGCTCTCTGGACACGTCTCTGTCACTCTCACCTGGTTATAAGACAGTTAGGAAGCAGCCTCAGGAGAGAAGGCGGGGATGCTGGTGCTGCCACTGCTCCTCCCTGGACACCCACGGCACCAGGAACTATTTTAGAAAGACTGTCAGAATCACGGGCACCAGCCTGACAAGCACCTTCCAGCATAACTATCGGTCTTTAGAAAGAGAAAAACTGAGACATGAGGTTTAGCTGCTCAAAGGACAAGTGCCCGTGTTATCCTCAAGACGGAGGTGGCCCTGAGAGGTTGAACTCTGACTGCTTGTGGTGTCTGCATGCTGGTTCACATCCAGAAAGAGCTTGGAGAGGAAGCTTGGGTTTGGGACATCTGCATGGCAAGGAAAAAAGGACCGTGTCATGGCACTACGTTGCAGATCTCTGTTTCTGTACAGAATAATTTGGCCCCAGTGCCTCAAGAATGGTTGACTGAGCCTGACCTAGGTAGACTTGGTGTCTTTATAGCCAATAGCACAAATAACCCCTCCAGAGGAAAGGATCTCCCACCACTGTGTGAGGTAAATGCAGTCCCTGATTCCTTGCTCTGAAACCCGACATGTGACTCAACAGCCTCCAGTCTGTCCTTTCGGGTTACCCAACAAAGTCAGGATTAAGACAAGAAGGTCATCTCCCACCAGGACCAAAGGACCCAATGGTCAGGAAGGCTATGAAGTGCTGTGGCTTGGACAAATCCAGGCACTGCAGGGTGCTTTCCTCCTGTCAGAGCTGTAGGATTGTAAATATGGAGAGAGACCGGGGTCAGCAGAGCTACTCCAGGAGAAATATCCCACCCAAAGCCTGGTTATCTATGTAACTAAGCTCTGATTAGAGCTCAACAGAGAAACAATGGCCATGGTATATGAGAAATAGAAAATGGTTCGTCTGACCTGAGTCTGATTTGGGTGACACACAGTGGTGCCCACAGCCATGGTGCCTACAGCCTCCAGTTCATGAGGAAGCAGAGGGCAGCTGCTCATGCTGCCAGGCCTTGAACCAGCACTGACAGGATGATACCAGGATGCTCGCCTGTCCATCCCATCTACCCAAATTATCTTTTCTTTCTAATGCTGTTACCATAGTAATCATTGCCTGAGACGGTATTACAGATGTCGTTACACAGGTGCTGTTGGCCTTGCAAGATGCTTTAGGATACCTGTTAGGTTAGTCAGGGTTTGGGTTCAGGTTTGAGTTAGAGTTAGGGTTAGGGTAAGAGTTATGGTTACACCTGGTTTAGAGTTAGACTTCAGGCTGTGGCTGATGTTCGTTTCGGGTTAGGTAAGGGCTAGAGTTAGAGTTGAGGTTTATGATTGGAGTAGTGGTAGGGCTAGTTTCGGTAATGGTTAGGGTAAGGTTTAAGGTAAAAGGGTTAGTTCAGGGTTAGGTTAGGAAGCATTTGTCTTCCCAAGTTACCATGAATGTTCCCCCTTCCTCCTTCTTTCCCCCAGCTTTTTTTTGCTGAACATGACATCACATGGTATGGAATATCCCTTTGGTCAGTTGGGGTCAGCTGTCCCAGCTCTGTGCCCTCCCAGCTTCTTGTGCACCCCCAGCCTATTTGCTGGTGGGGTGGTGTGAGAGGCAGAAAAGGCCTTGACAATGTGCAGGCCCTGCTCAGCAATAGCTAAAACATCCCTGTGTGATCAACATTGTTTTGGTCACAAATCCAAAGCATGGCCCCATCTGGCTGCTATGAAGAATCACAGAATCCTAGAATGCTTTGGGATGGAAGGGACCTTTGAAGGTCATCTAGTCCATCCCCCCTGCAATTGGCAGGGACATCTACAACCAGATCAGGTTGCTCAGAGCCCCATCCAGCCTGGCCTTGAATGTTTCCAAGGATGGGGCATCTCCCACCTCTCTGGGCAACCTGTGCCAGTGTTTCACCACCCACATTGTAAAAAAGTTCTTCCTTATATCTAGTCTGATTCTACCCTCCTTTAGTTTAAAACCATTACCCCTTGTCCTATCGCTACAGGCCCTGCTAAAAAGTCTGTCCCCATCTTTCTTCTAAGCCCCCTTTAAGTTCTGAAAGGCCGCAATAAGGTCTTCCCACAGCCTTCTCTTCTCCAGGCTGAACAGCCCCAGCTCTTTCAGCCTTTCCTCATGATAGAGGTGTTCCAGCCCTCGGATCATTTTTGTGGCCCTCCTCTGGCCCCACTCCAACAGGTCCATGTCCTTCCTGTGTGGAGGACCCCAGAGCTGGACGCAGTGCTCCAGTGGGGTCTCCCCAGAGCAGAGCAGAGGGGCAGAATCCCCTCCCTCACCCCGCTCGCCACACTTCTTTTGATGCAGACCGGGATACAGTGGGCTTTCTGGGCTGGGAGAGCACATTGCTGGCTCACATCCAGCTTTTAGTCTGTCGGTACCCCCAAGGCCTTCTCGGCAGGGCTGCTCTCAATCCCTTCATCCCCCAGCTTGTACTGATACCAGGGATTGCCCTGACCCAGGTGCAGGACCTTGCACTTGGCCTTGTTGAACCTCATGAGGTTCACACAGGCCATCTCTCCAGCTTGTCCAGGTCCCTCTGGATGGCATCCTGTCCCTCAGGCGTGTCGACTGCACCACTCAGGTTGGCGTCAACTGCAAACTTGATGAGGGTGCACTTCATCTCGCTGTCTGTGTCATTGATGAAGATATTGAACAGCACTGGCCCCAGAATGGACCCCTGAGGGACACCACTCATCACTGTTCTCCATCTGGACATCGAGCCATTGACCACTACCCTCTGGATGCGACCATCCAGCCAGTTCCTTATCCACTGAACAGTCCACCCATCAAATCCATAACCTTCCAATTTAGAGAGGAGGATATTGTGGGGGACCGTGTCAAAGGCCTTAAAGAAGTCCAGATAGATGACATCTGTAGCTCTTCCCCCATCCACTGATGTAGTCACTCCTTCACAGAAAGCTACTAGGTTGGTCAGGCAGGACTTGCCCTTGGTGAAGCCGTGCTGGCTGTCCCGAATCACCTCCCTGTCCTCCATGTGCCTTAGCATAGCTTCTAGGGGGTTCTGTTCCATGATCTTCCCAGGCACAGAGGGGAGGCTGACAGGTCAGTAGTTCCCAGGGTCCTTTGTACCCTTTTTAAAAACGGCTGCAATATTTCCCTTTTTCCAGTCCCCAGGGACTTCACCCGACTGCCATGACTTTTCAAATATCATGGAGAGTGGCTTAGCAAGTACATCAGCCAATTCCCTCAGGACTCTGGGATGCATCTCATCAGGACCCATAGACTTATGTACCTTCAGGTTCCTTAGGTGGTCACGAACCTGATCTTCTCTTACAGTGGGAGGACTTCTGCCCTCCCGATCCCCATCGCATGGCCCATTGACTCGGGAGGTATGAGGAGAGAGGTTGCCAGTGAAGACCGAGGCAAAGAAGTTGTTGAGTACCTCAGCCTTCACCTCGGCTGTTGCTACCAGCTCGCCACTTCTGCTCATCAGAGGGGGTCCGCTTTCCTTAACCTTCCTTTTCTGGTTAACGTACCTATAGAAGCCCTTGTTATTCTTCGTATCCCTCACCAGGTTCAGCTCCAGCCGAGCCTTGGCCTTCCAGATCCCATCCTTACACAACCGGGCAGCATCCCTGTACTATTCCCAAGCCACCAGTCCCTTCTTCCACTGCCTGTGCAATCTCTTCTTGCCCTTTAGTTTGACCCCACAGGTCATGGCTCAGCCATGCCAGCCTCTTCCCTCCCTTGCCCGATTTCCTGCACCCGGGGACTGAGATCTCTTGTGCTCTATGGAAAGCATCCTTGAAGACCTGCCAGCTCTGTTCTGCTCCTGAGGCCCCTGAGGGCCGTTTCCCAGGGGTCCTGTTGATTAACTCCTTGAAGAGCTGGAAGTTTGCTTTCCTAAAGTTCAGGGTCCTGACTATACGCTTCACCTGACCCTTATGTCTCCGGACTGTGAACCACTGCGTGATCACTGCAGCCGAGGCTGCCTCCGATCCAGATGTCACCAATGAGCTCACTTACATTGGTGACCACCAGGTCCAGTACTGCATCCCCTCTGGTACGGCTGTCTATTACCTGGCTTAGGAAATTGTCCTCCAACAACATGGGTTGGCCCCTGCAGCACATGGAGGTCCCCAGTGGAGCAGATATCAACAGATGTCAGCAGAATTTTTTCTTCTCACACTCATGTCCTATGACCGGTATGTGGCCATCTGCAAACCCCTGCACTACGGGACCCTCCTGGGCAGCAGAGCTTATGTCCACATGGCAGCAGCTGCCTGGGGCACTGGGTTTCTCAATGCTGTGCTGTACACGGCCAATACATTTTCACTCCCCCTCTGCCAAGGCAATGCTGTGGACCAGTTCTTCTGTGAAATCCCCCACATCCTCAAGCTCTCCTGCTCACACTCCTACCTCAGTGAATTTGGGCTTGTCATGTTTAGTGCTTTTGCATTTTGGTGCTGTTTTGTTTTCATTGTGGTGTCCTATGTGCAGATCTTCAGGGCCGTGCTGAGGATCCCCTCTGAGCAGGGACGCCAGAAAGCCTTTTCCACGTGCCTCCCTCACCTGGCTGTGGTCTCCCTGTTTGTCAGTACTGTCATATTTACCTACCTGAAGCCCCCCTCCATCTCCTCCCCATCGCTGGATCTGGTGGTGGCAGTGCTGTACTCAGTGGTGCCTCCAGCAGTGAACCCCCTCATCTACAGCATGAGGAACCAGCAGCGCAAGGATGCAGTGTGGAAACTTTTATAACCGGATGTGTTCCTGGAGCAATAAACTGCCCATTGTCTTCATAGCTGTTATAATGTAACTCATTGCAGGTGCAGCCTGTCTTCTGTATTTTTTGTTATTGTTGTGGTGGTCCTGTGGCCACAGGCAAGGACAGGCAATGAGCACTTCTGTGACAGAGCTGGCCTCCATAACAGCATTTCCAAAGAAAGGTGATGTCCTCAGGGCATTGCATGAAGGCTTAGTTCTTCTTCCAGAGATTCTCTCAAGAACAAGCTCAAGACAGTGCCCTGGTGAGGAAAACACCAGTGAACAAGTGAAGCGTGTGAGTGTGCAGGGCTGGGGCACACCGCAGTGTTCTGGCACAGCCAGGCCTCCAGGGACAGACTTGTAGGACCAGAAGAGCAGGGTCTGGTCTGTGCCCGTGTTTGCCTGACACCCTGGGCAAGGTGCCCCAGGGCAATGGCCACAGACCAGCCCCTTGCAACCACCATTCCCAGCACTGGCCTCTCACTCCAGCTCGGAGAGGTTCTTTATGGAGGGACACCGAATGACTAGGTCAGACGTCCATGTTTGCATTGCACAGAGGAGTCTTAAGCATGCACAGAGCGTGCATGTGGGGAGATGAACCAGAGGGAGCCTGAATGCCATCAGCTGTTCCTAGAGGTGCCATGAAGGCCTGTGGGACAGACAGTGCCTTGAGGTCACTTCACTTTGAGAGTAACATCCCATGGAAAACCACCTGAATGCAGCATTGGGATGTGCTTCTGTGAACCGAGGTCCCTGGGTCCATTCCTCATGCCAAGGGGCATCTCAGACAGATGTGGAGCAGGGCGATACACCGCAGGGCTGAGGTGCCTCCCAGCCTCTGGCAGTGGCAACAGGAGGCCAGAGAGTCATTATGCCTGCTGCAGTGCACTGCCTCCACATGTGCAAGGGAAGGACTCGTGCCTCTGAGCACCCTTGTCTGTAGGAGGAGTGCATGAGGCCAGCTCAGATATGGACACCTCACAGGGCCCTGCCCTTTCTGTCTGTGACTCCAGGTACAAACCCCCCTGGCCCAGGGAGATTCATCTCACCTGCCTCGGACAGACTCATTGCAAATGCTCCTGTCTGCTCACGTCACCATTTCTGGATTGTGCCCTCAAAGGTGTCAGAGCCATCAGAGAGGTTCTGGGGTCCTTGGAAAAGGCAGACAACATCACCTCAGTCCCTGGGAAGGGGATGGGCCAAATACTGCTGCAGCCATTTCCAGGTACTTGTAGGACAAGGAAGGGATTGCCGAACCTGTATGGGTAGGGGAAAGAAGGGGATGTTTTGTACGTGGGCCTTAGGAAGGGTTTTGACATGGTTTCCCAGAGCCTCTTTATGGCCACATTGGTGATACCTGGACTGAAGAAGTGGGTGATGTAGTGGGTGGGAAGGTGGCTGGTGGATCCAGCCCAAATGTCAGCAGTGGTAGAGTCCTCCTGGTGGCCACTTCCTAGTGGCATCCCTCAGTGCAAGCACTGGGGCCAACACTCTGGAGTGTCTTCATTAACTGCCTGGATAATGTGCCAGAGTGCCTTTTCAGCTCCTTTGTGGGTGATGCCAAAGTGGGCAGAGCTCTTGAGTGACCTCATCTTGTTCACCCTGCCTTGAGCAGGACAGGCGGACAAGGTGATGTTCAGGGGTCTCTTCCAAGCTGAGTTATTCCAGGATTCAATGAGTCTTTTCCTTGGAGAGCTTTTTGAAGACAGAAGTGACAGAGGAAGAAGGTAAAAACAGAGACAGATACTAGATAAAACTGATGAAACAAGCTTACGTTTATCTGTTCAAATACTGAGCCACAAGGAGGGTTAATGCTGGGTACAGTATCATGTGGTCAAATGTGTCTCAGGAACTCATAATCCAGTAGGAAGCCAATGGCTGTGAAGGGGGCTGTGAGGTCACTTCTGCCTCTGGAGGTGAGAGGCCAACAGCAGGAATGTGTCTGGGAAAGGCACTGTGAGGTCACTTCTTCCTGAAACAGCCGATAGGTCAGCCCTTGACTCATGGCCGGGACATGTGCTTCTAAACTCACCTCTGCCGGTGTCTGTGACGAACCAGCAGAAGGCACCTGGTTGGCACATTGGCTGGGAGACCCCCTCTGCCGAAGGACCTAGGCTCACTCCGGGAAGGGGGCTTGTAGTTTGGCTGTCCTGTCTCTTCTGCCTGAGTACAGGATGGGACAGCAGGCATGCAGCTCAGTCATGTCTACCTTAGAAGGTGAAAGGCTAGCAGCCATGGAAGATCATGGTGAAGCTACTTCTGTCTGGTCAGGTGAAAGGCCAGAAGAAGGCTGATGGGTTGGGGTGCCTGCTTGAAAGGTTGTTTCCCGGATAGTGGAGCTTTTCTTGGAGGTAGGAAGGAGCAGGAGAGAGAAACAGTGCCACACAGTGCAGCTTGAATGGTGGAGATTGGACATGAGGAGGAAGAAATGTCACTCAGAGGGTAGTGCTGTGGTAGATGAAGTCCTCCAGAAGGAGTATGAGATCAGTCCATCTCCTTGTGTTTCAAGGAACAGAGTGTGAGGGTGGACAGCCATCAGTGAATGTATGGAAATGTCAGGGTGAGAGCAAGGTGAGGAAGCGAGATGGGTGTCTGCAGCCTGCAGGGCAAAAGAAGCAGCTGTGCGACAGCGTAGGACAAGCTGTGGTGGAGATGGCAAAGAGCGCTGACAAGGCTGGAAGTCGCCAAGAGAACCCAAGGCTTTGTCCCCCTGGGTACAGCAACCGTCCCTGCCACCAAGGCCTGTGAGGAGACATGTTGTCCTAAGGCAGTGGGGGGGCCTCATTGCCTCCTTGCACACCCCCAGTAAGGCTGGGAGCTGTCATAGCCTTGTCCTGCACTCAGCATCACCCCCCCACACACACATCCCACTGCCCCAGGAAGAGCCCTGAGCAATGCGTGAGGGACAGGACCTGCCTTCCCCGGGGCTGGGGGTCAGAGCTTGGCCTCTCTGCTTCATAAAACAAAGCCAGGGTTTCCTCAGCAGCTGAGCTGCCTGCACATTCCCTTTGCCTGCCTGCAATCAGCGCCTCCAATTCTCTGCTCTAACGAGTCCCTGGGGAGGCTTTGCCAGTAATGGCCCTCAGTGGGGCTTATGAATACTTCAAGGTACTTTGGGTATTGCTTTTGAGGTTGACTCTTTGAGAGGTTTGTGCAATCTCTTCTCAGTGCCGGAAGCTGAAGGACTCAGCACAAATCCTCCATGGGGCTCATTAAAATAAAGCAAGCCCTAACGAGCCATGTCTCTTCCCGTAATTTTCATCAGGTCTTCAAGAGGTGTACAGATAATTGGAGTTGTTTCCTAGTGTAGTTACGGGGAAAGATTTCAAAGAGCTTCTAATAAACATAAGGTTTTATTTTCAAGGGTGTAGTTTATTAGTTTTCAGTTTCGAGAAGAGGTGATGGCAGCATTCTCCAATAGATATTGCTGCAGGGTGTCTCCTCAGGAGGTCTGGACTGGTAGGAGAAGCTTCCCCTTGGGATCCAAGTTTCGCATTTCTGACTGAAACTCTTTTAGCTATTGCTGAACAGTTCTTAAACAACAGGAAGGCCTTCTCATGCTGTTTCTCACGCTGCCCTTCCAATGAGTGGGCTGGGGTTGGGCAAGAAGCTGGGAGGGTATGCAGCCAGGACAGCTGACCTCAAATGACCAAAGGGATATTGCATTCCAGAGGGTATCACGCTCAGCAATAAAAGCCCAGGGAAAGGAACAGGAAGGGGGGACATTTGTGGTTATGACATTTGTCTTCCCAAGTCATCATTACATGTTATGAAGGCCTGGAAGGTTTCCTGGAAATGGCTGAACATTTCCCTGCCAATGGCATGGAGTGAATTAATTCCTTTTTTGCTTTGCGTGTGAAGGCAGCTTTGCCTAACTTATGAACCTTTCTTAATTCCAACCCATGAGCTTTTCTCACTCTTACCTTTCCAGTTCTCTTCCCCAGGCTGCTGTTGGGGGAGTGAGCGAGTGATTGGGTGGCTGATTAGTTACTGGCTGGGGTCAACCCACCACACTTGTTAATCCTTTTCACATTGGTCATACCTGTCTTCTTTTACATCCTCCTGTGGTGTTTCTGAGATGGTTGCTGTGCTACTTTCTACCTTGGGCAGCAAATCCATGAAACAGGTCACCCCTTACCTTACCTGTAGTGTCCTGCAATTGCTCATGGTGTTATCTTGTCAGAGTGTCGGGCATCTGCACACATACCATGACATCGGAGCCACTACCTTGCAGTGTTCCCAAAGAGAAGAGATTCAGCTGAAGCTGAGGGTCTCTACATCAGACAATCATGAGAGGAGAATTCAATCATTGGCACCCAGGAATGTCACCTTTATTCATTTCTTCTCCTCCCAAGACCTGAGCAAGTGATAGGGAGAAAGGAAGAAAGGAGAGGGTTCCTCACTGCTTTTGCAGTCCACACACAGCTGAACTTTGTCCTACTATCAAAGGTTTAATCCAGGTTAGTTTTGCTACCAAGCATGACTTTTTGAAAGTGTTCTGATACCGTGTGCCTCTCTTTTTAAGGAATAGAGAGTCTAGAAAGGCATCATCCAACATAAACAGCTGTCCTACAGACATCTGTGGAGAAGAGGTAAATTTTATCCATGAAGATTATTAACCAAGCACTGCAAATCCTCAAATTATCATAAGGGGACTGACAAACCGACATGCTGTTATGGATGTCATAGATCCACATGACACAGCATGAGTAAGGCCACCTAATGAGTCATATGGATGGCTGGCTGGTGCTGTCAATGAAGAAAATTAAACGGTATTGGAGAGCAATGAGGAAAGCCAAAGTTCTGAATCAAGAGCTTGCTGGAAAGAGCCAAAAGAAACATTGGGTATGGCTGAAAGACACCTCATGCTCTGGGGGTAATGTGCAGAGTTCAGACAGCTTCCCTGGTGGCTGATTCTCTGGACCTGATTGGGGGCTGTGGCAGGGGCAGGAGGCAGGTTGGTGGCAGATTCTGTTTCTTGAATGACAAAGCTGTGGTTTTCTGGAGATGTCCCAATGCATGTGAGTTCACAAAAACCATCTGGCTTCATAGATTTGCTATTTAGAAGCCTTACCCTTGTATGTAGGGAGGATGCCAAAGTGAAAGTTCCCATAGTCTTGAGAGTTGCAGGGATGGGTAGCAAAAGCAAAATGAGCTGACAGAGGCTCAGAGGGCCATGCAGATTGAGTCACACTCTGCCTGGAGGCCTGGAACAAGTGGGCACTGCAGAGGTTTGCATCTTGAATGCATGCCTCAGCCTAGCACATGGGGATTCCCCCTTACTGGGGGTGGCTGTGCAGACCCCACTTGAAGACATTCCTATAAGTCAAATACGGTGAGATTCATGCCTATTCAAAATCAAGCATTTGATTCACTTTGCCTCTTTGCTTTGACATCTTTTCACTTTGTTGACACTCCTGAAATCTCTCTGATAAGCCACATAAGAATTGAAGCCTAAAGGAAAATTCTGCCCAGGCTTGGCTCCTTGTGGTGCTTTGCGTGGCAATGAACCCTCTGGTGCCGAGTTCCTGAAGTGCAGCTCCTGAAAGACTGACGAAGCCTCCAGAGAAGTAAAAGCGGCACAGCTGAAGGTTTCGGAGGGTGTTAGCAGGCCCTGCTGAAGGCCATCACTGAAGCGACCATGCAGGGAATGAGCACACAAGGTTCCTGTCCCTGGGGGCTGGTCAATCAGGGAGCCGGAGGCACTTGGCACAGGAGGACATTTCAATGTGAAATGTTTTCCCACTGTGAAAGCCCTTGATGTGCTTCACCAAGCAGGCTGGCTAAGCCCTGACCCCCATCCCCTGCAGAGGGGGATCCTTTCCCTCTTGTGAGGCTCTGGGCTCTGCCTGGGGGCATTGTGATGTGGGAGTGTGTGGTGGCAGGCTCAGGTCAGTGGTAGGACACCTGCCAGGCGCTATGGAGGGTGGGTGAGGAGGAGGCAACGAGGCCCTGGAGCTGTAAGGACCTCATGTCCTCTCGTGGGTCTCAGTGGAAGAGACAGAAGCCATAGCTGAGTGGACAAGGGTCCCAGTTCTGTTGGGGTGTCAAGGCCCCACCAAGGGCCTTGGCCACCCCCACCACAGCTACACTGACCTGTGCCTGTGCCTGCTTCCTTGCTTCCAGCACCAAGCTCTGTGTTTCTGAGCATTTGCCAATGCCTCTGAGCTTCCCACAACCCATCCTGTTTCGTCCAAAGCCTTGATAATGCTCCTTTATCACCCAAGAGTTCCAAGCCCCAGACATGCTAGAATCCTCTGCTTAGCTCCCCATCCCAGCACTCAACCGCACATGCTCCTGCTTCTGCTGCCTCCAAATCAAGACTCAACCTATTTCACTTCAGCATGACAGCCCCCGACACGTCAAGTCTTCTTCCTGCCTTCAGTGCACTCACTGCTGCACCTGCACTGCTGCCTCCCTGCATGCCCCTGTGTCTCACCAACCCTTCCTCTTCCCCCGCAGCGGTGGGACCTCACCCCAGGAGGGCTGTGCATCCTCCAGGCTCAGGGAGGTTTCCTGACACCCACCCAAGTGTGAGGAGTGGAGGAGGGGAGGAGAGCCAGGTCAGCTCATGGGGCATGACTGAGCACAGACACCCCAAGCAGGGGGCATTCCCCATCTGTCAGGCTGAGCCATGCACATGTGATGGAAATGTCTGTCTCATCCCTGATGTGCACAGGAGGGGGCCTTCCTTCCTGCCATCTTCCCAGGACAATCTTCTTCTTCCTTCTCCACCAGCAGACATCCACTGCTTTCCATTGCTGGGTTCAGACATAGTTTAAGGATTCACTTAAACCATCAGCCACCCCCCTTCTTTCTCACTGACATCCCATGACCCTCTCTCCCAGACCTACTCATGGCCAATCACTGCTGCTCAGGGCCACTGACTCTTCAGAAGAGGCGTTTAGCATTTTGGATCTTCCTGCTGCTTTTTATAATCTTCCTCTCTGCCTCCAGAGCTCGTGGTGAGCTTTCTGGACCATGACTGGGCTTTTTCACCATCTGTTAGGAAAAAGTTGTCTTTTTTTTTTTTTTTTTTTTTTTTTTTTCTTTGCAATAGGTACTGCTGCTTTTAGGGAAATCACAGAAACACCTGATGGATTATTGGTGCATCATCCACAGAAATCTCACCAGGTTTGCATCTCAAGAAGTGGGATGCCGGAGACCAAGGGAAGGATGGTCTGCACACTGTCATGGCATTTGGGTACTTGAAGTGTGCTCTGTTTTCCCTGTCTCCTGGACACCTAAAGAGGACTCACACTTCTCTGCACTTCAAGTTCAGGTGTTCCTGGGAATCTCAGGAGGCATGGCATATTGATTCCAAGGCTCAAGGAGCTGATCAAATGCCCCTTGTCTCTTTCCGCAATGATGGCTTCAATGCCAGGCTCATTTCTAAACTCTGTATGTGGATGCTGACATTCCTTGAGCAACTGGCTCTGATGATAGGATTAACACTGTAGGCTGTTATTCTTGGAGGGTATAAGGATAGGAAAAGAGAAGCAGCTGGCTTTGGGCAAAGGAAAAGGGAAGCAATGGATGTGGTGAGGGCTGTTTGGGGACACCTGTGAAGCAGCCCTGAACGTGATGTGAGTGACTTCTGGGGTCAAGGAGAACCTGAGAGCTCTCCCGAACTGGAAACCATGAAGGGGAAGGAAGGACAGCATCATTCAGGCTGGAAGGGACCTCGGGAGGTGTCTGGACGGTTTCTGCAACAGTGACGGCAACTTCACAGAGATGGTCCCCTAGGGCACCCTCGCCGCCCAGACCAGAGGGAGTGCCGGACTGGATGTCGCCACAATAGCAGATCTTACCCTTTGGGGATCCCATATGCAAAAAACCCCGCTAAACATGAAAGGACCCATTGGACAAGGACATAGTGCACTATTATCAGGTAGATCAAGCACCACCTTAACAGGCTGTTTTGTTTTGCCTGGAGTAATTGATGCCGACTATGAGGGGCAAATTCAAGCAATGGTTTGGACTCCTTCTCCCCCAGTATTTATAGCTAAGGGAACCAGAATCGCTCAACTGATCTGAATCTGAATCTGAATTCTCTCAGTGCCAGGAGGCACACAAGGCACGAACATCGTTCTTCCACTTCAATTGGTCTGCAGCTGCGTGCTCTGGAGTCCCAAGGGCCACAGCGCAGTCTTCTGTTGCTTTTTTCCTCAAGACATGACCGATCCAGTTCCACCTCCTCCTCCTTACTTCATTACTGATTTTCTCCATCTCCAAGTTGATGCTCGTCATTTCTGCAACTTTTTATTTTTTTTCCGGGAGGAGGTAGTTGGCCTCCTGCCCAACCCCCATGACTTGGAGGGCCAGTGGTTTTTCTGTCAGGGTGGCCTTCCCTTAGGCTGTGTTGGTTCGCGGCACCTTCTTCAATTTTATCCGGTGCACCCTCCAGAGAGGGATCCCCTCTCCACCACCCAGGGGACGCGCCTTCTAGCCGTGCAGCCCCAGCCGAAGGGAATCGCTCAACTAATCCTGTTTAAAGCTACAGTTCTGTGAGCTGAAAATTGCACACGGCACAATGCGGGATTCGGATCAACAGGGCCTCCTGTGATTTTTTGGGCCACAGACATCGCCACTACAAGACCGACACTTACAGTTAAATTACACAACCCACACGCAACTCCTTCTTGTACCCAGCTATCAGTCTTAATGGATACTGGAGCCGATGTTACTGTCTTAGCTCTTAAGGACTGGCCACGCAGTTGGCTGTTAGCCACCCCCACAGAGGGCTTGATTGGAGTCGGCGGTCTTTCTCAAACCTTTCAAAGTACCCACCTGCTCGATATCAATACCCAAGAAGGGTCTACATTTACTGTACGGCCATATGTGACAAATTTGCCCATGAGCCTGTTGGGGCGAGACGTAATGTCCCACTGCGGCTTCACCTTAAATTGCCCTGAAAATTTTCAGTAGCGGCCATTGATGAGCGACCGACAATGAAACTTATTTGGAAAAAAGAAACACCCATTTGGATAGATCAATGGCCGCTCCCCAAAGAAAAGGTCACTGCCCTTCAAGAACTGGTCAAAGAACAACTTCAACAAGGACATATCACTCCCACAACCAGCCCCTGGAATTCTCCTGTATTTGTTATAAAAAAGAAGAGTGGAAAATGGCAACTGCTACATGACTTGAGACAAATAAACGAAGCTATGGAAGAAATGGGAGCGCTCCAACGCGGCTTGCCCTCGCCAACAATGACACCCCAAAATTGGGACATAATCACAGTAGACTTAAAAGACTGCTTCTTTACTATCCCACTACATCCTACGGATGCACCTCGTTTTGCGTTTTTGGTACCAAAAATCAACTGAGGCGAGCCAATGGATAGATACCACTGCCTCAAGGAATGAAGAATTCTCCAATGATCTGTCAAACATATGTGGCTAAAGCCATACGTCCTGTACGACTAAAATTCCCAGAACTGTATATCTATCACTATATGGATGACATTTTACTAGCAGGCCCCACGAACACCATGGTGCGTGAAGCACTACCTGTTTTAAAATATGCATTGCAAAGCAAAGGACTGCAAATCGCACCAGAAAAAATTCAAATGGAAGCACCATGGAAATATCTCGGGTGGAAAATCTTACAACAAAGTATCCAACCTCAAAATGTGATCATTTCAGCAGACATAAAAACCTTGAATGATGTACAAAAACTATTGGGAAACATAAATTGGATTAGAGCGCAGTGTGGTATTGATAACTACAAATTAACACCCTTATTTGAGCTACTTAAAGGAGATACCGCTATTAACACACCACACCAATGGACGACCGAAGCAAAAAACGCACTGAGAATCATAAATGAAAAACTCTCACTGCAACAATGTCACCGACGACTTGAAAATTTACCCATACAATTATATATCTGCAACCAAAACCAACAGCCTCTAGCAATCATCGGACAATGGGAGAACAAAGGAATAGACCCTCTTATAATGTTGGAACGGGTGTTTTTGCCACATCAACCTGCAAAAACCCTGGCTACTCGTATTGAAATGTTCGCCGCCTTGATAAAAAAGGGCAGAGAACGAATTGTAGAAATGGCTGGAGAAGAGCCTCATCTCATTGTCCTTCCTGTCGTAAAGGACTACTTAGATTGGTGCTTGCAAAATAGTCTGGAACTTCAAATGGCCTTAGCAGGGTTTAGTGGAAGAATTGATACTCATCACCCCCCCCCCCCCTAAAATGTTTACCTTTTACAATAATGTGAAAATTGAAGAGGTGCCACTATACCAGTGGCAACCGGTTAAGGGTCAAACGGTGTTCACCGATGGCTCAGGGAAAACAGGAAAAGCAGTCATCACATGGCAAAAAGAAGGTCAACGGCAACACAAAATTAGTTGAGTTGCACGCCATTACCATGGCTTTTAGAGAATGGCCTCTAACTCCACTAAATATTGTATCATCAGACTCACTATATGCTGTAGGAATTGTGCAACGCATTGAAAGGGCACAACTAAAACATATACTGAAAGAAGCCTTGTTTTTGAAGTTTAAGGAGCTATTATTAATAGAACAACGAAAACATGCCTATTGTGTAATCCACATTAGAAGCCATACAAAGTTACCCGGGTTCTTTACAGAAGGAAATGCACGAGCCGACTACCTAACGAACATTGCATTACATACCCCAGTACCAAACACACTTTCTCAAGCTCAATTATCATATCAATTTTTCCACCAATCTGCCAAAGCTCTTGTGGAACAATTTGCAATCTCTATGGGGGATGCAAAACTCGTTGTGCAAACATGTCCAGACTGTCAACAACAACCATCCCGCCCATTGTTTGCGACAAACCCTAGGGGACTCTCTTCCCTTCAGCTCTGGCAAACTGACGTGACTCATGTACCTGACTTTGGTCGGCAGAGATATGTTCACGTTTCCATAGATACCTACTCCCATGCAATCTGGGCCACTGCAATGACAGGTGAAACTAGCTGGCACGTACAAAGCCATTTCCGAGCTGCCTTTGCAGCGCTTGGTATTCCAAAAGAAATAAAAACAGATATCGGCCCTGCATATGTCAGCCATGCGACACAAAAAGTTTTCCACACATGGGGTATCACTCATAAGACAGGGATACCCCATTCCCCAACAGGGCAAGCTATTACAGAACGTGCAAACAGAACCTTAAAAACTCTATTGCAAAAACAAAAAGAGGGCGAAGCTCAGGAATCTCCCCAAAACAGATTAGGAAAAGCTATATATGTACTAAACCATTTATCGCTGCCTTTTCAACATGAAGCTGTCACACCCATAGTCAAACATTTTAAAGCTATGGAGTCGGGAATGGCACATATATCACAGGAGAAGGCGATGGTAATGATGAAAAAATTTAAATACTGGGTGTTGGGAAGGGCCATATCGGCTACTAACTTGGGGTCGAGGGTATGCTTGTGTCTCAACAGATGTAGGACCTAAGTGGTTACCTGCAAGGTGCCTAAGACCGGCTCTTGCATCGGATAACAAGAACGAACAGCAGAAGACACTGAACTCCGATAAGACTGATGGGGAATGACTTATCAGATAACTCCAAATTAATCCGTAAAGCAATCAAAGATTTGAAGTTAGCAAATTACAAGTCAGTGATGGATTTGATTGGCTGAATCACTTACTAACAAGTTGGGGAATTGGCGGGTGGGTAATATCTCTAATCGAAATGGGTTTTTTCTTGTTACTAATAGTTTGCACTATAATAATGATAGTTTCTTGTTTAGTGTCTTGGGTTTAGAAAATGCTATAGAATATGATTAAACAAGCTTTTGTGATAGAAAAACAAAAAGGGGGATTTGTAGGAATAAGTGAGATTGTGTTTTACTTTGACGAGATGCAGCTGTGCCCTTGAGGCTTGTTACAGGTTCGCAGGAACGCAGCTGTGGCCTTGAGGCTTGTTACAAACAAGTCTGTGAAACTCAGAGGCAGAAAAATAAGGATGAGATTGGATACATCCCTGAAGGAGGAATTCGCGTGCACCAGCTTCAAGAACCAATAAGTAATGCTGAAGAGACGCGTGGACAAAAGACAGTAGCCAATGAAATGGGCTTTGCTTGCTCGTGAACACTAGATCATATTATAAAAGGGATAGATTGTAAAAATAAAGGGTCTTCGCTTGTCTTCACCTGAACTCATATGCGGAGTCCGTGTCTCATTCCCTTCATTGTAGTCCTTCTCTCGATGTTGATCTTTGGACTTCTTTTTCTCCTTGACCTTCTCTACATGCTTTCATTCTTTGGTCACCTGTCTTTTGGCATTTCTTTTCTGTTTTGCTTCCGCTTCCTTCTGTGTGGGTATGTTTTCTTTTGCCATTTCTTAGTTTGTCTTTTTCATTTTCCCGGGATGTGTCCTCAAAATTGGAACGAGCTGACACAGGTGGAAGTGCATGCCTTTCACGAGAATATTTTTCACATGGCTGCTGAGGTATTGAAGAATGATGGAAGTTTGCTCGGTGGCTGCTAAAGTGATGTACGTCTTCCTCTCCAGAGAGTGCGTTGTGAGGCCATCTGCTTTTGCAGTGATGATCCTTATGTGACCTGTTGTTGTAAGCCTGACTCGGTTTGTCAAAGTCTCTCTCACAATGAGAGGACTTTCTCTCTCTGCCATCCCTTGTTCCATGAGAGGAGTAATAAGCATTGCAGTATCTGCCTTTTTCCCATCTCTGTGCTTCATCTCGATAGTATCTTTCTCTGCTCCACATTCTCTCTCCCCAATATAATACCCATTCCCGTCTTGTGCTGTTCTTTCTCTGCTTTGGGATCTAGAACGAGAATATTTGCCTGAGCTTCTGACATTGTTTGGACTGTTTCTTTCATGATGAGAAGATCTACGCTTGCTTTCATTGCAATACTCCTGCTTAGGACGATTTTGCTTATTTGTTTCCACACTGCGAGAGCACCTCCTCTTGTGGGAATGATCCTCTAGTTTGCTTCTGGTTTGCTTCTCCTTCTCCCTCCCTTCAGTGTCCGAGTTTTCTCTCTCCTTTCGGTGGTGCTCTTTGTCAGTTTTTGGAGAGTCCTATCTTTTTTCCTGATCTTTTTTCCTTTGTTTGTCTCCTTCACGTTTTTTATTACCCAGTCCCTCATTTTCTCTAGAAAATTGACTCTCCAAAACTTCATCCAGCTCTGTCATACAAGAGTCCTTAACAGGTGGTACCTCTACATAGTTATTAGAAATGTCCTTTGTATCTTGGCATTTGTCTGTAATAGCTAGGGATGCAAGTTTTTTAGAAGTACATTCCATGTCAGACTTTATCGAGGAAGTTTGCCCGAATTCCTCTTTGCTCTCAAGAGACCCTTTGAAGTACAAAGGATTTCCTTTTGAAATTAGTTCAGGTTCTTTTGATCCTCTTGGCTCGTCTTTGTCTCTACGGTCTTCAGACTCACACTGCCCAAAGAATTCATCTTCAGCATCCAAGGATTTTTTCCCGAACTTGTGCTGACCATTGATATTGGGATGCGCATTATCAGCTTTCGTTGTAGTACTTTCAGCAACTTCTTCTTTGGCAGAAGTGGTTTCAGAATCTGACTGAGTAAAAAGGTTCTCAGCCTCACAACGAAAGTTGGAAGGAACCTTCCTGGATTCTTTATAGGCAAACGGTGCTGCCATCACTACAGTTGCCATAAGAGCACCATTCTCAGAAGATTTCCGAGGTCCGGTGGCACTGCACAAAAGAAAAACAGGTTTGTCGCTTGAAAAAGTCCATCGAAAAGATGAATGTTAGGAGTAAAATCCCCTGAAGTAAAACAATTGGTGGCTGCTGGAAAACTCTGAAAGACATTCCCTTTAGAAGCCTATTCTTACACCTTCCTCAGCTCCCAGAGAAGGTGTTTTTTTCTCTTGAGTCTGCAAGCATCGCATTAAAAATAACACACCCAACGCATCTGTCTCCCTCCACTTGCTGCTCTGAATCACCTCGCTAGCCGAAGCCGCTATATTGGCTCTCCCCCGACTAGAAAAAAGTAAACACAGGGATTTCCCTCTCTCCCAAATGGGAGAGCAGGTGGTGGGAATTTACATTCACACATCCTAGGATGGAAAAAAGGGAAAGAGGAGTAGAAAAAGTATTCCAGACAGTGGCAAAAAATGGAAAACCATTCTACGAAGAAATGAAAGTTTTCCAGGAGGCCTCTGCCTGTATTTAATATCAGAATAATACAGGCTCAGTGCTGGTGTTTGCACCACTAGATGGACAGTGTGGAATTCTCTGTACTGACATCTTTCTATTAAATGGTATTAGTAGACAGGTAAAACAATGATAAACCTGCATGAAACCTTGTTTGTATCAGAGGGTACTCATTTTACCTTATTCCTTCTGATAAGCTCTTCAGCTGGCTGTATGTGACAGATTCTAGGATTCTTTCTGGAGGAACCAGCGACAAAGCTATAGGACCTACGTTTCATAGAATCATAGAATCCCAGGATGGAAGGGACCTCGAGGATCATCTGGTCCAACCTTTCAAGCACAATCTAGACGAGATGGCCCAGCACCGTGTCCAGCTGAGTCTTAAACGTGTTCAGCGTAGCGGAGTCAACCACTTCCCTGGGGAGATTATTGCAATGATTGACTGTTCTCATTGTGAAAAATGTACCTCTCGTGTCCAGTCGGAATCTCCCTGGGAGTAACTTGTACCCGTTACCCCTTGTCCTCACCAAGTGACTCCTTGTAAAAAGGGAGTCTCCATCTTCTTTGTAGCTCCCCTTTAAGTAGTGGTACATGGGGATGAGATCACCTCGAAGCCTCCTTTTCTCAAGGCTGAGCAAGCCCAGCTCTCTCAGCCTGTCCTCCCATGGCAGGTTGCCCAGGCCCTGGATCATCTTGGTGGCCCTTCTCTGGACCCCCTCCAGCCTGTCCACATCTTTTTTGTATAATGGGGACCAGAACTGTGCACAGTATTCCAGGTGTGGCCTGACAAGCGCCGAGTAGAGTGGGATAATGCCTTCTTTATCTCTGCTGGTGATCCAGATCTTCAGGGTATTTTACATTCTCAAGAGAGACCAGGAAGATTCCAAAATTATCCTGAAATACTTCATGGCATAGCCTGAGAAAAACACTTCCAAAACCACAGACTAGGATTATATGAATGTATTTTTTGATTCCTTTAAAAATACCCTTTCTCATAAACAACATTTAATGGTTTAAGTTGCAGAGAACTGTTTTCTGCAGAATTAGCTCCTTAAGAGTAAGGTATATTCTTATGGTCACACGGGAACTTTATTGTTATTGAAAGGGAAACAAGAAGCCATAGTCGTTATATTGACTTTTCTTAGACTGTAGTTATTAGTTCTTGCCTGCAAACATTAACCACTTTTAAATGAGTATTCATCTTTGGGAAATCTCCCATTCCAAGAGGATAAAGTTGCATTACAGCTGTAAATATACCTTCTTGATCTTTCCACCTCTAAGATTTGCAAATCTTTTCAGTGATCTTGTGAGAACATTGGGAGAACGATGCATCGTATACCTCTTGGACGCAGGAGCCACCTTTTTACACCTTAAAACCAAGCACAGACCAATGTTCGGACATGCCTTTTAACTTCTGGCCATATCAAAATTTCAGGGTGCAACTTCACGCTGACAAAGGCTGTCGAGCCCCGGTGTAGACAATACTAGGAATAAAAGTCTACTGTGAGCTACCGGCCACAATTCGTAGAATATATTTCCAGAGACTCAAAGAGAAACCCCAAGATTACTCTCTTTGCAACAAATGTATTCTTTTCCAAGCTTTGAATGGAAAACATGGAGACCATTTACATGGCTTCCGCAGAAGAACAAGGTCCAATCCACTCCCATCCACCACCGAGTTCTTTTCTTTTAACAGTATATGGGTTGAAATAAAATGAGTTTATTTTAGAAAGCTGTACAAGTCTTTACGCATCACGACCCATATTCACAAAACATCTTCCCTTTAGATCCAAAGTAATATCCAGGAATGGCTCATGTGTATCAGAAACGGCTTTGCAGTTCAAGCACTTTACTGGCATCAAAATACAAATGCTTAACAATATGTGAAGGAGACTAACCGTGCAAATTTCAATTCTTAATACCTCTTACTTCAATCAAACTACAAACTCCTTTACTACAGACAGACAAAAGACACAGGCCAGTTCAAAGGAGAGTAAGATTTTAAAAAAGTGCCTCGGGATCTTAGACATCCTCCAAATAGTTGATGAATAAGTGTTGTGGCTTGAGAAGGTCTCTCTAATCTGGACATAAATGATCATCAGCCCTCAGAAGATGGAAGGCACAGAGTTAACTCTTCAAAGAGTTTTTCTTTTTATGAAAACCAAGGGCATAGTTTTTAATTTATGGTAGTAAATAAAGGAGTAAGAGGGACTAGAGAACATTTAAAAGTTAATTTGTTCATGCTTACTTGGTGCTTCCATTCAAGCAAGCTTTCTGCAAAGCATCACCAGTGAAGCCTAAGAATTCACGGGCATCCTCCTGGCTGCCAAAATTGAAATGTTTTCCTATTCCTAATAAATAGGAAGGTTATATTTATCTCAAATAAAATGAAAGACACCTCATATTTCTCATATTTCTCATATAGACATTGCTACAGAAAAACCTAAAAAACTAATGATCTTGAAGTTATAGGTGCCATGTCCACTCGCCATGCTACATTCTCCTCTCCTAAGGTGTCAATATCTCAACAGTTTGGTGACATTTTATTACGCAGAACGGTATAGAATAAAAATGTCGATTAAGTCTGTATGAAAGTGCATTTTCCGATGAGAAATCTAAGTAACTATTGCCATGTCATTTTTTTTGGCGGGCTGACAGGAATGTGAACTCCGCAGACTGCAGAATATATGAGGAAACAATGTTGACATTGATGATACAGCACTAAGAGAGAATGCCTGTTATTTCCAGCACACTGCTGTGAGGTGAGCTACATGACACAGAGCTAAAATCCTCTGGGAGAAAGGAAA
Organism: Platalea leucorodia; assembly: GCF_965183815.1. NCBI lineage: Eukaryota > Metazoa > Chordata > Aves > Pelecaniformes > Threskiornithidae > Platalea > Platalea leucorodia. Next base: position 62,262 of record NW_028121352.1, on the reverse strand, counting down.
GATTAAAGTGTAGCACGCATTAGTATTTCTGCCCCCCTTTTTTCAACAGGATTCTTTTAACTGAAATCATTTATATATACGGTAAGAAACACAGTTTAACTTTCTAGGAATAAATACTAAGATACCAGACTGGAAAGCATACAGGTGCCTTTGTGAAAATCCACATCAATGGATAGGAAAAGAGGCTCCTAGGCTTAAAGAAATTCCAGGATAATTAAAGGCCCCGAGAGGGCCCCGGGGACCCAGAATTGGGAGGAATGGGATGAGTATCGCCAAAGAGAAGTGACGGGAGGAGGGAGACTCAGATGAATCTCGAGGTATAGATGGGTCTTGGAGTACTAAACTGAATCATAAGGGTCAAATTGTGAGAAAAATAGAAGACAAGGAAATACCATTCCTAGTGGGCACAGGAGCCACTATGTCACTTTTGAATTTCAAGCCTAAGGGGCAACCCTCAACCGATACCATATTGGTTCAAGGAGTCAGGGAGAAAAGGAACAATCACTTGGCCAGCCAGTGCTGCTAGGGATGGGTGGCCAGGGGGTGTGGGGAAGATTTGTGACTGCAGAAGAAGCACCTCTGTGGTTGTTGGGAGGAGACCTGTTACAATCCCTAAAGGCCCAGATCTGTCTGTAGCAGGGGTCTGTCTCACTGCCGAAAAGTCGCCCAAATTTCCTGGGGTTCCACCTGACCTTATTAAAGTACCTTCAAAATTGTGGAGCTCCTCCGGAATGGATGTGGGTTTATTGAAATCGGCACAACCCGTCTGCATAAAAACAAAGAGAGGAAAGCCTGTAGCAGTCAAGCAGCCTCAAATTCCCAGGGAAGCAGAAACAAATCGACCACTATCTGAAAAAAGGGGTTTTACGATCATGCAATTCCCTGTATAATACCCCAAATTTACCTGTCAGCAGAAATAGCTTAGACAACGAAGGAGATGCAGAATACCGGTTTGTACAGGATCCCAGAGCAATACATCAACATGTGATTGGACCTCATCCGGTGGTTCCAGACCCATCAACAAGATTATGACAAATTCCACCTTGGGCAAAATACTCTACTGTTACCGATTGAACACCTGCATTTTTTAGTATAGCAGAAGACAGCCAGCATCCGTTCACAGTTACGTGGGAAGGCCAACAACTAACGCGGACCCGCTTGCCCCAAAGGTTCACTGGGTCTCCCACGATATTCTCCCGTTTCCTTAAAGATGACTTGAAAGATATTCTGTTACCTGGAGGTTCTATACTTGGACACTATGCAGATGAATTGTTGCTTGCTAGTGAGAGAGAGGAGGATTGCTGGAAAGATACTATTGGTCTATGCGCAGCTTTGGCAGAAAAAGGTCACCGTGCATCTCTTTCTAAGCTTCAGCTGTGTCAGCAGGAAGTAAAATATTTAGGATTCTTATTAAAGAGGGACAAAGATTTGTAGACCCAGAACGGGTCCAGGCTATTGTAGAAATACCAAAGAAACAACCGTGAGGATTTTCAGGCGCAGTAGGCTGCTGCAGAGCCTGCAGACTGCGGCTGGGGGAGTTAAGTAAGCCGTGACAGAAGCTACCGAGGCAGAGGGAGTGGGGTCCAGAGCGAGAAAAGGCTTTCCAAGCTGGAAAAGGAGCTTTAGCTTCTGCTGGGGCATTGGGATTGCGGGATGACCACAAGTCCTTTGAACCACTTGTGCGTGAGAAGAAAGGAGGAGCTAGCGGAGTCCTTACTCAACAGCCGCCCTGTGGCACATTGCCCAACTCAGCTGGGTCCTGTAGCGCTTTCCTGCAATGCTCACCATTGGGCAGCAGCCTCTGGCCAACGAACGCGCGAGTCCCTACGGGCTTCCCAGCTGTCCCTGCAGCTGTCGGAGGCCAGGGCTTTGATGAGCCCAAATCCATGTGCCCCAAGGGCTGTGCCCAAGAGACCCCCAGATGTTTCGGGCAGCTCTCTAAGAGCAGGATCGAAGCCCTGCTCACAGAGATCACCCTGTGTCAGGCCAGTGAGCTTGGTCTGTGCAGAGGGGTGCAGCACCTGCAAGGGGTGGAGAGCCAGCTTGTTCCCCGGCCCGGGGTGGGGAGAGCAGTGGGAAGGGAGATGCAGTCAGAGGAATACTGGTCATGCATCCCCGGATCCAAGCTCTGCCCACCCAGAGCCTCAGCACAAAGGAGCTGGGGCAGCCCTGGCTGGGGAGCCAAGCGTCCTGCTGGGGCATGTCCCTGGGAGGTGCTGCTGGCTTCCTCCTGCCCTGCTGTCTGTGGGACTACTGCTCTCACCGCCCACAGCCATGGGCCCGCACCTCCTTTACCCTTCACTCTGCCCCCAGCCCCGCCACCAGCTCAGCAGGTCTTGCGGATCTCTCTCCTGCTGGCTGGCAGAGTGCGATACCTGAGGTGGTGGCTGCCCCATGTCCGTGCCTTGGTGCAGCAAGGCTGCCGTGTAGAGATTTCCTCCTCGCTGCTGTGCAGACATTTCGAAACAACCTCCCCGTGTCTCACCGAGTGGGACAGTACAGGGAGAAAGAGAGTGCTGGGACCTTTAGGGGTCTAGGCAAGCACAGAGCCACCATGTTTGTGGGGCTGTGAATGGGGTTCCAAGGATACTTGAGGACCAGCAACAGCTTTCAGTCCTGCCAGCTTTGCTGTGGAGAATTCCCTGTCCCAGGACAGAGCTGGCCCAGGGAGTAGAGGTGGGGGTGATGGCCTGCTAATGAGCCCCATCGGTGCCTCTGTGGCTCACAATTTAGCAGGCCGGTCCCAGTAGGGAAATTGGGTTCCCCAAGGCCATTGGCAGGATCCATGCCCAGCTCCCTGCCTGCTGACACCACGGGCATCCACGTTCCTGTGTGCCCCGATATGAAATTCGGCCCAGCATTGGTCCGGTCCTGGGTTTGCTCTCGTTATGACCCAAACAATTGTGCTACTGATCTGTATTTATTGCTATTATTCTGAAAATAATGGTTGACCCCTGAAGCTGTTGGTTGGGAGGCTGTCGTCCCACCCAAACCCCAATATCCTGGCGGGGCTGCCTCAGGCCCTTGGAGGAGGGCTGGGGCAATGGGCTTGGTGGGCGGGGGGGTGGTTCCCGTTCCTCTGGGGGCTGGAGGGTGCTGGGCTGGTCCCGCGACATCCGGCTGGCTGAGTGAGACAGCCATGAAGGCCGGGGTGGAGGCGGGCGAGCCCGTCCCCCCGCGGTGCTCTGTGGCAGGCGGGCCGGTTTTCCAGGCACAGGTGATGGCTGCTGGTGTCGGGTCCAGTCCTCAGAGGTGCTGGGGCGGGCAGTCTGGCTTTGCGAGCGCCAGGGGCAGCTGCTGGTGTCGCGCCGGGCTCCTGAAGCTGCGGAGAGGCGCCTGCAGAGAGAGGAGGCTGCTGAGGTCCCACCACGGCTGCGGTACCGGGTGGGTGTGAGGGTGTGGGGCAGCGCTGGGCACACCATGGGGTGCGGGTGCCTGGCTGCACGTGGGAGCGGTGGCACGCACGCTGGCAGTGTTCGGGTGCAGATGGGAGAGACTGACTCTCTTCTCCAAAGCAAGGCCGAGAGCTGGGAAGGTTCGTCACCACAGTCTGAGGTGCTGGCACACCTTGGCCGAGGTGAACATCGGGGATTTACGGTATCACCTAACAGCGTGATTTCTGCTGGTAGGGAGATGTCACTAGTGCGCTTTGCACTTTCTATGGCAACGTCATCCCTCCTTGTTTTTCTTCCTGACCTTGCTCTGCCTACGTCTGTTGCTGGGTCTGCTCTTGTCGAGGCAGGGTCACTTTGAACCAATACTTGCAACACTAAGAATGGGTTTCAGAAAAGAGTGCCCGTGAATCGAGAAGCCAGATAAAACATCTTACAGCAGAAGCCTCAGTAGAGCTTGGCCAGTAACTAACTCGGCACTCCAGAATACCCTACCTCTAAACGCTTCATGGCTAAGAGCAGCCATCTAATACAGAACTTTGCCCCCGCCCCACCCTCAACAACTCACTGTTTTCTCTTCCTCCACAGACAGATCACACAACACAACACCATCCCAAGCAGCACGGAGCCCAAGATTGCCACGGCCCCTTCTATGCAGTACTTCTGGAAATCTTTAGGGTCTGTAGCATTTGTGCTTCTCCTGCCAGCCACACCTGGAGGAACAATTCCATATGTTAGTGTCTCCTGCACGCTACCGGTAACCTCACGGGAGGTCTGACATTGCCAGGAAATGTTCCTTCTCACTTGGTTAGCATCTCTGAACCACTGAACATCCTGGGGATGCAACATTTCCTTGCTTTCTAGGAGAAGCAAAGCAAACTCCCAAAGCCCTTGCAAATCCATGCACTCCAAAGCCTCTCTTTCTCCTCTCAGCTTTGCTTACGCTCTGGGATGGCTGTAATCCAGTTTTCCCAGGGCCATGGGTTTGCTCCCCCTTCTTGGTGAGCTTTCACATTTGCACACAATTTCTTTGGCGCTCGCCCACCTTCACTTTCCAAGGCTTGCTAGTGCTGCTGCCTGCAGGCTCTCTCCGACCCTTTGGGACAAGTTGTCCCACCGAACAGAACTCACGAGGGCAGATGGAGAGCACGTAGGTGAGCGCAGATGTTTGGCCAATTGCCCCTTCGAGTGAGGCGGACCAAAACCATCCCTGCATCACGGAGTGCCACCCCCAGCTCTCCCTCCCCAGGAGGGAGGTCCCACACCCCGAGGGGAGGGAGTCAGGCCCTCTCAGGAGGCACCTGAACCTCGCTCTCCCTCTTCGCCTTTTCTCCAGCATGGGCACCGCTTGCATGCCCCCACTTCTCAGGACTTGTCTCCCACTTATGGACCCCTGCAGAACTGCTCAGTACCTGGATTGTTTTGAAAAACTTCCTCTCTGCCGGCCTGGTGGGCTTCCCCGGGGTTGGACAGCACTGCCAAGGATCCGAGAACGGTGAAGCCTCACCATGGCTCAGGCGCAGAGGGTGCAGAAGGACGGTGCACGTTCCCTCTAAGCTGTGCCCGACCTGTCAGTGCATCCCTTTGGACCTCAGTTCACAGGAGGGATCCCCCTCTCTTGTGCCTAGGGGGACTCACGGCAAGCTCTGGGATGCAGGGATTGCGGGAGGTCCGTTCGATTGAGAGTCATATTTCCCATCACCTGCTGAGCGGGGTTCACATGGCCTCCTTCCCAAAGTGGCAAAGTTCTGAAATTCCTGTGAACTGGATGTGGTGTGCGGTGAGCATCTCCCTGCATCCACAGAGGGTTACGAGGGAGTTTCTCTGGCACACAGATAGCAATAACCTCCACACCCCAGGGATGACAGTCATCCTCAGAGAGCCGTTCCTGGCTTCTTTTACAACTCTTGCTCTGTACTAATAGTTTGGCTGCTGACACCATGGGCAGTGATGGACAGTAGAGGAAGAGCCTGCAAGCACACACTGATTTTCATTCCGGACATGGGATGGCCAAAGGACAGCAATTACCTGGCACGCCTCTTGATTGAATTGCCCCCGGTTTTTCGTCAGAGACTGGCACTGCGTGACTGCCTCCTTCCTGAAGCGCCTCCTGCGCCACAGTCTCACCACCCATCTCTTTAGAAAGAAAGTGGGTCAGTTTAATCAGAAGTAGCCACTCCTCATCATGAACACGCTCTCTTTGGGAGGCCCTGCTTCTCAAAATACATTAATAACGCTTAGAAACAAAGCCTGGGCATTTGGGGGTGCACCTAGTCACTAGTCCAAACACCGTGCCATTCCTGGAGAAAAACGTAAGCGCTAGACACTTCCCAGTTGACCAGCAGACAGCAAATCCTGACCTGCTGAGAGACTAGGAGATTGCACGTGATCTTGTTCACGTTCCACTTAGTGCATTTTTGGCAAACTGCAAGGGGAGGGTAAATGACTTCCTTCAGAGAGGACAGGAAGACGCTGTAGCCAGTTCAGCTGGGGAAAGAGCCCTTCTGAGAAGCACTTCCCATCATGCCAACTCCATTACATGGGAAGGGTAACAGACGCACACGGTGGACTGAACCGCAAGCTCTGGCAAGCGTATTCTGGGCACTTTCACAAGTGGTGGTGAAGAGCCCACAGTCCCCCAAAACAAGAGGAAAACCACACCCAAGTTATCTAAAGCAAAACTAGAAACAGAGCGCTAAACCACCCGCGACCGAACTGACAGCCCTTCATTTTAGCTGCCTTCACGCTGGGTGTCCAGCCTCAAGCTGGGTGTCCAGCTTTCACCTGTCCCTGACCCCAAGGTGTCACCGAGAGTCCTCAGCCATCAAGGAGAACAACGGGGCTGGACCAGGCTGTGAAGCCGCGGTGCTCCCATCCTGGCCAGGGGATGCCTGCAGCCCAGGCAAAGTCTGCGGGGCTCAGGGACCCCAAGCTGCCTGCGCAGCCCCTCCGCTGCCCAAGGGCACTCTCCCCTCTGGCGACTGGTGGGGTGCTGGCCCTCTCACGGCGTCTCAGGAATCAGCTCCTCGGCCACTCCCTCACGCACTCCAGGTGGGAGCACCACCAGTTCCTGCCAGCTGGATGCCAATGGCTGCCCAGAAGAGCTGGCTAGGAATGGGAGAACTGGGGCAGCAGCTGTCCCTGGGACTCAGCTTGAACCACAACTGGCAGCAGAGACTCTGGACCATCTCTGCAGCTCGCCAGCGCCTGCAAGGCGTGAAACTGAGTGGTGCCGCCGTGAGGCTCTGATCGATCCCTTCCTGCTGCATAGGCTACGGCTTGTCCAGACCCACATCTCAAACCTCAGCTGCCCAAGTCTTCTGCTTCAGAGTGATATATACCCACCACGGGCTGCTTTGTCCAAGTCATTCAGGATTTCCTTTAGCGCTTCTGATGACCACTGGGAAGATTTTCCTCGGTCAGCTTTATACTTTGCTCTTTGAGGACCTTAATGGAAAGCATCAAGTTAAATTTCTCACAAATAAAAGACCGAAAACGAGTGCTTAGTCTGTGAAGTCACTCAAGACTCACTACTCACCCCTGGCATGCCAGGTGAGCTCCAGCGCAGGACCCAGCCGAGAAGCTGCAAAAGCCCTCCCTGTGCCCACACCTGCAACCAAACACCCACGAGAAGTTTCCATCGTACATCGGGATATTCACCACCATTACTGAATAGCAGAACACAGAAGGGGATCCCAGAACGACATGGCACACAGATGCAGCTCTCTATTCTCACACCCACAAGAGATGCCTCACTCACATTTGGGCTTTGAGCTGGCAGCTCTCAAAGGAATTAAAAAGCCACGACGTACCCATGCGATCTCCCCGCGCGTCAGCCCTGGAATCCGGCCGGGAAGCTGGATATCCATCGCCTCCAGCCGTGTCTGTAAACAAACAGAACGGAGAAGCTCCCATGAACTATTTCAATATACTTCTTCAGATCTGAATGGCAGGAATGCAGTTCAAACACGGGATTGCACCACGGCACTTGATCTTCCACTCAGGAGCATCATGCAGGCAGTTACTGGGTGCCTGGACCATGCCAGTCTAAAACAAAGCATGCACGGAGCTGTTGGGAGAAAGGACTCCCGGGAGCTCACACCAGCTCTAAACTCAAGCCCAACAAGCCCGCTGGCTTTGCTGCAGGCGCTAGAAGCAGCACAGGGTTGGAAAGGCTGGGAAAGAACGCTTTGCAAGGCAGAGCGCCCCGTCAGACCGTCGCAGAGCCCGACCCATTCCCTCTCTGCTCTTCTGCAGGTCAGAGCATCGGCCAAGAAAATAATAAGCAAAATTTCACATGAACAGACGATTAAAACCTACCTGCTCGTTCAGTCAAATGCCATACCTGTGGGATCGCCCTGAGGTTTCCGGACAAGATCCAGCTGAGAAGTCGGGTGGCCATCACCTACAGGCACAGCTGTAACCAAGCACGTTTCCATTAGATGTTGTGATCTGCTTCTTTCTCAGTGACCTGCACTGACTGCAGGGGGTCAGGGAATGACGTGGGACCCAGACGTGGGTGGAGATGTCCAAAGCTGCAGAGGGGCCTGTGTGGCCTGGTGGCTCGCACCTGGCAGCTCTCCAAATACCGTTTCCAGGCCACCTGCAACACCCCTCAAGGACCTGAAGGACAAACACATGGCCCATCGGGGCTTTCTTACTGGGAGATCTCTACGGTGCACAAAGGAACCCACACCAAAGCACTGGAGGAAAAAAATGATCTTTCACACATCTTGTGGAGAAGAGCCTGCTGGCCAGGGACAGGCTGCACCAACGCTGCCCCGTCTGTTCCCCGGGCTGCGGGCTGGGGCTGTGTGTCCCAGGGGGACCTGGGTTCACCCAAGGAGAGCACTGCAGGGCTAGAGCAGGAATGCCCCTGTTTTCCTGAGCGGACATCTACCATGGATGGCCGTCCCCGAGGCTGAAAGCCAGGACCCAGCCAGCGAGAGGCAGAGCCACGGCGCCGGGCACAGCTGTGACCAGCCTGGAGGAGAAGCGCTCCCACGGGATGCGCAGGCTGGGACAAGGCTGCCCTGGAGCAGGGCAGCACAGGACCGGCTCTAGATGCAGTTTCTCACCCCGCGGCACTGCTCCCGGCCCCATCGTTCACCTGGAAAATGCCCCTGGAGTGGCCACAGCCCCCTGCGCCTCCCTGCAGGGCATCTGCCTCCCGCTGCCCGTGGAGATGGCTACGGCTCACCCAGCCCAGCCGGGCCCCACTGCTCTCCCAGCCCTGCCCCACCATGACCCCAGCCCTGCTGTCACCCCGAGGTGGAGTGGGTGCTGCGCCACGCGTCCAGGCCTGGGTGCTGGCCCTTGCCTGCCCGCCTACCTAATCCACGCACTCGCCATGGAGCAGCCCCAACATCCCAGGCTCGCAGGACCAGCAGGAGGAGGAGGAAGAGGCGGGCAGGGGCCACGGCCCCCCTCGCCTACGCCATGCCGCTGCTGCTGCTGCTGCTGCAAATTGCTGCTGCTGGCACTGCTGGAGCAGTGTCTGTGGCACAGCACTGCACATCACGGTGTGGCACAGTGGGGCTCTGTGACCTCACAGCCCGGCCTCCGCACCACGGCCACACCCCAACTCCCCCAACACCGCCCCCAGCACTCCACACCCCACCACGTCCCGTCGGGATGGCGGGGCTCCTGGAGGGGAGGGACACTGAGACTGCCCCATCATGGACCCCTGGCGGGGTCCTGTGCAGCGCAGGCCCCTCACCTCATGGACCTGTCTGGGCGTCGCGGCCAGCTCTCCACAGTGCTGGGACAGCCGGCATGGCCGGGAGCAGCCCTCTCCGATGCTGGTTCTGTGTTTCCTGGCACAGGCAGGTGCCAAGGGGCTGCACTGAGGCCAAGTGGTGCTGGTGTGCGGAATGCTGGTTGTGCATTGTGGGCCTTCTCCTGGGAGCTGCCCTGGCGTCGGAGCGCCGTGGTGGCCCGCTGCCCTAGGGACTGACACGCTGGGTGTGAGGAGCAGCTGAGACACCCGCCGAGTCAGAGCGCCGCAAAACTCATCAACCCAGGCTAATCCTGAGGCAGTTCAGTGATGTTTTTCTTGCGTTTCATTTCCCTCTCTCTGTTGTTTTTCTTCCTTTTCCTCATTTTTTTTAAATTATTTCTAAGTGTTATACTTTTTACCTCAAGCCACAAGTTTTTTTCTAACTTTTACCCTTCTGATTCTCAACCCCACCCCACTGGCTTTTGTTACTGCCATCATCTTAATGACACACTAGATCCTGCCAAACCTACAGCCTGCAAAACCTGAACACCAACCTATGCAAGACACGTTCCAGAAATTACCATCAGCACAGAGAAGCACATGTATCTATCTTGTTCTGTCCTTGCCAAAAGTGCTGGGTGACCTGTCATCAGCCTCGGTGACTGACGGCAGGCAAGACTCTCTCATCTGCCTTAGCTCAGATGCAGCTGCTAGGAAAAGAGCTGCTTCAGAAAGTCATGCCTTGCTATTTTGGGAAAGTGTTTCAAGGAAATGTTCTTAATACTCTAGCATGGTAAGACTAAGCATGGTAATCTCACTCCAAGTTGGAGCTCTGCCACAGGTTACCTGGGTTTTTTTCCTTCTCTTTTCTCCAAAAGGGTGGCACTTCTTTCTGAATGCAAGATGCGTTACACGGGCTATACGGACAGCCCATGGAAAACTGAGGAATGAGTCTGTCACCACTTCCATCCCCATGCCCTGGCACTCCAACACTCCTTTCACACTCCTCTCCTCGCCAGCAGTCAGGCCTTACGCAGTCTCCGCAACATGTACAAGATGCTGACTTTGCCAGATACTGCCCAAATCATCATCTCTTAGTTGAGATCTGATTGGCTCAACAACTGCCACGGCCTTTTCTGTCCTTACGTGCAGCCTTGCCCCATTCTCACCCACTCAGAAAGCTCCTACAAGGATCATCTCACTCACTGCCTTAATCACAACTTACAGTCTCCTTAACACCCTCACGTTCTTTCCCTCACCTCACACATACAGTTAATAGGGCCTTTCATGACTTAGCCTCCTCCCTCATGTTATTTCCCACCCAGTACCATCACGACAGCTCCGAATTACATGTCCTGAGAGCAGCTGCCACCACTCTCACCTGCTACACACCCACAGCAACAGCGCTGGCTCCTCCCACGCCCGTCTCCATGCTTGGGAGGAGCTGCTCACACACCCCTGCAGCCGGCCTCGCTGCCTGACAATCCTTGCTGTGCTGCTCAAGGCCATGAAAACTGTCACGCTACGGCTGTACCCGCATCACTGGTCCTCATTCTGACTGACACTGCCCATGGCTCTGTATTCCCACCTGCCCACAGCCATCGCTTCTTTCCAATCTTGTCAGCAGTTTGGAAAAGCACACTGTTTTTTTGTTTTAATACCTGCTCTGACCTCCCTACAGTACAGGCTCAGAGTCCCGGACTATGGCTGGTAAAGTCCGTAGCAATACAGAATTGTGTAGGGATGAAAAATAGCCAGTAGTTCAGCTCACTTCAGTTATTCAAGACACAGCTTTTGGTCAGAACACAGTCAAGAAAATGGAAAACCAGAACTAACCTACACTCCCTCCTTGACTGGCACCTCTTTCTTCATCAGCTCTTTGCATTTCTTTAGTTCCTGGGGAGAACATACCAAGAATTTCCTGTTTAAAAGCAACAAGAAAGATCAGTCACAAATGGGCAGAAAACCTGCCCTTCACATACACGGTGCCCACACAGGAGCATTACCAAGGCCCTGCATAGACACAAAAGATGAAATTAATGCACCAGGGAGGAGAGAGCAGGAACAGCACTCTGGCACCCACGATGAGTAACAAGAATTTCTGCTCTGAACTGGGGCTTAGTCAAAGTGCAAGTACAGTACTGATCCAGACAAGAAACTGAGCGTGTCCTTAACCCCAGGTGCCACATGCACTGTGCCTTCTTCCGTCGCCTCCTGCCAATGAATTGTTTTCCAGGCCCTTCCATCTCATCGCGGCTTAGATACCTGCACTCTGGCTCCGGGCTGACTGGGGGAACTTCTCAGTGCTTTAACTTTGCTTTGGGCTTGGTACGAGCACGAGGCTTCATCCCTTTGGCTTGGCCCCCAGCAGAAAATGGGCAAGTGGCAGCTTTGCAAGTGGCTTGATGGAACGGAGCTTGGACACCTACCAGGGATTAAAAACCAACCAAAGAAAAAGCCAGAGAAACTGTGTTAGACAGCAGCAGAAAGAAACACCAGGGCTGAGCACTGTTCAACACACGGGGTTTGGAATTTGGGAGACTGGAGCTCCCAACAGACACGGCTCTTGGAATGGAAACATCCTTTAGCTTTTGTTCCTGACAGAAATGTTACAGACTGCCCCATCTCTACCTTGCAGTTGCCCGAAGCGTTTGCTTGTCCATGCCCAGTGCTCTTCCATGCTTACAAGGTATGTTTAATCTGCAAAACAGTCAGTACGCCAGTCCGGGATGCCATCCAGAGGGACCTGCGCAGGCTGGAGAGGTGGGCCTGTGGGAACGTCATGAGGTTCAACAAAGACAAGTGCAGGGTCCTGCACCTGGGTCAGCGCAATCCCCGGTATCCATACAGGATGGGGAATGAAGGGATTGAGTGCAGCCCTGCCGAGAAGGACTTGGGGGTACTGGTAGATGAAAAGCTGGACAACGTGCTCTCGCAGCCCGGAAAGCCAACCGTCTCCTGGGCTGCATCAAAAGAAGTGTGGCCAGCAGGGCAAGGGAGGGGATTCTGCCCCTCTGCTCCGCTCTGGGGAGACCCCACCTGGAGCCCTGCGTCCAGCTCTGGGGTCCTCAGTACAAGAAGGACACGGACCTGTTGGAGCGGGGCCAGAGGAGGCCACAGAAATGATCAGAGGGCTGGAACACCTCTGCTATGAGGAAAGGCTGAGAGAGCTGGGGTTGTTCAGCCTGGCAAAGAGAAGGCTGTGGGGAGACCTTATTGCAGCCTTTCAGTACTTAAAGGAGGCTTACAAGGAAGATGGGGACAGACTTTTTTAGGCCCAGTAGCGATAGGACAAGCGTAATGGTTTTAAACTAAAAGAGGGGAGATTCACACTGGATATAAGGAAGAAATTTTTTACAATGAGGGTACTGAAACACTGGAACAGGTTGCCCAGAGAGGTGGTAGATGCCCCATCCTTGGAAACATTCAAGGCCAGGCTGGATGGGGCTCTGAGCAACCTGATCTCGTGGAAGATGTCCCTGCCCATTGCAGGGGGGATGGACTGGATGGCCTCTAAAGGTCCCTTCCATCCCAAAGCATTCTATCATTCTACGACAAACAGGCAGCCACGTGCCTCTTCTCTCAAAGATGTGAAAACTGCAGTGAAAGACAACACAGGTACCGTGACAAGCCTTCTGCTCTGGGCTAGGTTTTAAAAAGCAAGCTCTTCTGAACCTCTGTTTTCCAGCTGCCGCCAACAGCTGCAGAAAGGGTCTGGTTTGGATCAGCTGGAGGATCAGTGCTAACTACCAAAATCCAGCACAGGACGTTACACCTCAGGCTGCACATTTTGAGCCCCACCCCAACAACTGAATAACCTCCCTCCTGCCATTGGGATGACTGCAGTATTGCACATCCCCTGGCTTCTCAAGCTCGTCCCTGGCAGTCTCCTCCTGGCCACTCTGCTATAGGCCGCCATACGGTCTCAGGGAACCATATTCTGGATCCACTCTGGCATCTCCCAGCAATGAGGATGCAGAGATGCTCTCCCAGCACACTGGGCTCCTCTCACCTCTTCTGCTCTCTCTGCATCGTCCTTTCCTCATCTCCAGGCACTGGTTTTGACCTTCAGCCAGATCTCCACTTCTTGTCAAATTCCCCCGTTTCAAGTAAATCAACAAGATGACCACGTCCTCCTGATCCTTGTCTCTCATGGGAACTTTGGTCTGGCAACCAATACAGAAAATGGCAGCGTGATCAGAAAAACATCAAGGCTTGCCCCAGACGTAGGTGGGATGAGATTTGCTGGTGTTCTGCAGGGAAGCACAGCACAAAGAAAACCCGGTGAGGTTTAGGCATTAACAACTTCACTGGCCTTTACTGGGCGTTCACTGCCTTCTGCAGACCTCTTGACAGTTAACATGCCAAACTTCCCAGCCCCCTGCCTTTCGAGAAGGCTTATTTTGGCTTGGACTAGACTATCAGTTAACACTGCACTGCTGAACCCTTGTACACCTGAGCGTGCTTCTCACAGCTCCGTACCGCTGTGCCCTGTGGGAAGTGAGGCTCAGGGTGAGCACTGCTGCACAGATATGTGCTGGAAGGCAGCGCAATGGGAATATAGATACGAGACTGGTGGGGGAAAGGTCGAGTATCGACACTGGGAAATGTGATGCCAGTTCAGTGGCTGCAGCAGGATGCAGGCAGCCACGGAACTGAGCAGCGACTCTCTTGGGAGATCGTGAACCAACGGGTACCCTCACTCCCACAACCCGCTCTAGATGACATCCCACTTCTTGCATCCTTGCCCTCCCTTTCCCCTCCAGCTTTCCAGACTGTGGGAGTCATCCTCTGAGGCTAAGACAAGAGAAAGTGCCCCTTGCTGAACCGCCACCATTGCCTCCACTGGAACCACCCTGGGTCTGCACGCAAGGACTTACGGCAGTGGCGGCAGTTCACTCCCGTTCTGCTCCCTACGAACCCCTCTGATGACCTGAAGGAAGTCTGCACCCGGCATCTTCCTTGTGCCCACACCAGCCTCCTTGAAGAAGTCAACTATCGGCCACTTCTGCTTGCGCAGGAGCTTCTGCAGCGCGACAAGATCCTGGGGTGCACAAAGAAGGGGGTGCTGCCCTTCCCCCAGGGCCGTCGGCTCTCTGGTGAGGAGCACTGCAAGAGGTTAGAAAACACCCTGAGAGCACCAAGCAAAAGGGTCAGCAACGCAGAGAGCTCTAACTGCACATTTTCACCTGACTGCCTTAAACAAAACAGGCTTGGGATCCCCACTGCTCACTTCACCCTGGAATAGTCCCAGTCCTCCTCTGAAGGCTGCTGTGGGCCTGGATGAGGACAGACACAATCCACACAGGGAGCAATCAGAGCTAAACCCTGAACTTTCCTTGGAAAAATTACTTTTTAAAAAAAAACAAACAAACAAACAATAAAAACCTGTTACTGCAAGAACCCAGGAAAAAAAATCCCTGATGGGTTACTGGAACTTCCCGGCTGTGGTAAAACCATCCGCCCTCGGTACCCCCATTTCCCAAAAGCCGGCAGCACAGCTTGGGTGGGGGGAAAGGCAGGTATCAGACCTCGGGGCCGAGAGAGGGGCACAGGCATCTGCCAAGAGAGCTGCATCCAGCCAGGAACATTCCCCGCTTGCTTCTCTGGCAACAAAGCCCCACTGCGTGCTCCCACCAGGAGGCAGAAACAACTCCATGTCTGGAAATGCCCATTTATCAAAGGCTGGCAGCAGAGACGGGGCCGTCCATGAGCACCAGACCCACGTGAAGGCCTGCAGACAGCAAAGGCCCCTGGCCTGTCCCCACCACAGCATGCCTGCTCCAAAGCCTGGAGCTGCCTGGAGAGAGGAGGCCGCTCTGCCTTCCCCTGGCCTGCGGACATCAAACACCGACCCCCCGCTGTCAGGGCTGGGGCTGGCGACCCTCGGGGCAGCAGCAGGGACCGCCCTGACCCTGCTGCTGGGGCTGGCCCTGGGCTGAGCACTCGGGCCCAGGGCTGGGGACTGGGCCATGGCAGGGCCCCTGGGCGGTGAGGCCTCCAGGTCCCTCCCCCCAGGCCCATCCGCACTGGCAGATACCTGCTCCTGCTCCTGCTCCTGCTCCTGCTCCTGCTCCTGCAGCTCCCCCGGCCCTGGCCCTGCTCCCCCCGGGCCCTGGCTGCCCCCGGCCCGGCTCTCGCCCCTTTCTCCTCAGGCCCCTGGGCCTCGGCCCCCTCCGGCCCCACCCCACCCGGCTGTGACTGACAGGCCGCCTCCGGCTCCGCTGATTGGCTCAGCCGTGGCCAATGGCGCGGCCGTTGCCGGGCAGGCTCAGGCAGCCCGGGCCTCTCCTCCCAGAGCCGCCCTGCGCCCGCTGCCCCCGCAGCGCAGCGGCTCCTCAGCCCGCCGGGACACGGGGCCTGCGGAGAGACGGCCTCCAGAAGGGCCATGGCGCCGGGAGCTGCTCTCTCAGCAGCACAAGGTGTGTGTGTGCACAGCTCTGCCGTCCCTCGGTCCGCTCGGGGGGTCTGGGCCTGCGCAGGGAGGGAGGGGAGGGCAGGGCAGGGGCCAGGGCAGGAGGGGAGGGGAGCTGACAGGAGGGAGCTTCCCTGGATTTGCCCCGGATCAGCAAGTCTTTCCCAAAATGTGGGTCTGTCCGTGCTGCGTGACGGGAGCCGCTGGCATGGGCCAAGCTGGCAGCTGGCAGGAGACGGGGCTCTGCCCCGGTCCCAGCGCCCGTGCTGAGCCCAGCGCCCAGGGCCTCCCTCAGGCCTCGCCTTGCCCCGGGCGGTGAGGAGGAGAGACGCCCTGTGCTGGTGTGGGCCAGGGCATCCTCCTGCGGCCAGAAGGGAGGACAGAGCCCCGTCGCTCTCCCCACAGGGCTGACCGCTGTCCTTCCCTTCTGTCCCTGGGCTCCCCAGCGCTGGCAGGCCCCGCAGGGCTTCAGGGCTATGCAAATATCCAGGTGCCAGGGGCTCCTGGGGCTCTGAGCGCCTCTGGATATCTCCGAAGCTGAGGCGCGGCTGCCCCTTTCCTTCTGCAGATGCAGTTGTTTGCTACCTGCTTCGTGATCAAACCTCTTTCTCCTCGTGGCACGTGGACTGGACAGATGGCACGTCCCTGTTAGTCTGGGAGGACTTCAGGGAAATGAGGAGGCCCCAGCATGCACAGAGGTAGGAGGAGAGTGAAAAGGAGCCCTGTCGGGGTTTTTCTGCTGTTTCACATCTGACCTCGGACATCTGTGTGCACCCCAGCACCAAAGCCAGGTTTTTTCCCTCCAAGCTGCACAGCTTTTTGGCAGTGAAAGCAAGGTGGGCTGAGCTGGCCTTTGGGATAACTCAGCTCCTTTCTTTTTTACTTGCGTGCCTACACTTCTCCTTTTTTCCACCTCTTCTTTCTCCCCCCTTCCCCCAGATCCACACTCTATGAAACGTCATTTTGACTTGACTTTCTGCAGAGATGATAGAGCAGGTAAATAGAGGATGTAAGTATAGGCTGGTCTAGACCTTCAGAGCTGTAGGCTGGATAGATACGGGCTGTGGGCAGAGCTCCTGTTTGACAGCAGCTCCTGCACACGAGGTGGGAAAGTGTGGGCTGGAGAGCCAGAGGGTTCTGCTGCTAACGCTGGCAATGGGTAAGCAGCAGGTCCTCTTCAGAGGAGGTGACACGCATTAGAGTCTTTCAAAAGGGCCTTGGTAATTGCTGTGAAGTGGGGCCCTGTGACAGTGACGGCAAGGCCATCAGGCTGCAGCTCTGTTGGGTGTGTTTCGTTTTGGGTCCTCATTTCATTGAGCTAGGATTATTTCTTTGCAGTTAGGTGGCGGGGATCTTCTTGGACTGATCTTCTCTTTCTGGAGCGCATCCCGACGTCCTTTGTCATCCAGAGGTTTCCCTCTGTTCCCGAGAGGAGCGATGGTCGTGATGTGGAATGACTGCTGTCAGTAACGACTTCAGCACTAGGCTTGGACTTTCTGAGTCGCTGAAGACAAGCGGACATGACAGGTGCTCCATCCCTGACTTTTGATGTGCTTAAAATCTAGAAGGAATAGGGGAGTGTTTCCCGCTCCTTCTCCCCTTCCTCCTCTTCCTCTTGCCTCCTCCTGTTGCTTCCTGTTGCCTCCCCCTCCTCTTCCTCCTCCTGTTGCCTCTTGTTGCCAACACCTCCCCTTCCCTCCTCTGGCCTCCTCCTCCTCCTCCTGTTGCCTCTTGTTGCCAACACCTCCCCTTCCCTCCTCTGGCCTCCTCCTCCTCCTCCTGTTGCCTCCTCTGGCCTTCTCCTCCTCCTCTTTCATCCTGTTTCGTCCTAATGCCTCCTGTTGCTTCTTGTTGCCTCCTCCTCCTGTTGCCTTCGGTAGCCTTTTCTTGCTTCCTCTTGCCTCTTCCTGCATCCTCTTGCCTCCTCTTTCTCCTCCTCCTTCTTTTCCTCCTGTTGCCTCCTCTTCCTCCTCTCCTTCCTCCTCCTCCTCCTGCTGCCTCCTCCTCTTCCTCCTTTTGTTTCCTGTTGGCTCCTTCTCCTCTTTCTTCCTCTTACCTCCTGTTGCCTCTTCCCCTTCTCCCTCCTCCTCCCTCCTCTTTCTTCTCTTGCCTCCTCTTGCCTCCTCCTTCTCCTCGTCCTGTTCCCTCCTGAGAACGTTGCAATGTTTCAGAGGAATGTGGTCAGCTGTTAAGAGTGTTGCTTCATATTCATGAAGGTGTTGAGGCGCCAAAGCTTGATTTATGTGATTTGTCAAGATTGTCTCCACTTCACAGGGTACTTGAACGTCTAGGGGGTGTCCTGGTACTGTATTTTTCACTTTGTCTGTTAAAGCAGCTGCAGCAGCCACGGCCCGCATGCAAGGGATAGATCCTGACAGGACTGGATCTAATTGCAGAGAGTAATATGCTGCAGGCCTTTGTTGCCCCCCAGGTCTTGTGTCAGTACCGCAGAGGCGGTTCCTTCTCTTTCATGTATGTATAAGGTAAAAGGTTTACCATCATTGGGAGGCCAAGAGCAGGGGCTGTCAAGAAGGCTCGTTTCAGTTTTTCCAAGGCAGCCATCTGGTCCGCACTCCATTGCAAAGGTTCTGCTTGGTCTTGATGTCTGCTGTTGAGGAGGGGCTTCACTAACTCTCCTACAGCAGCAACCCATGGTCTACAAAATCCTGCAGCTCCTAAAAAGGCTGGCGTCTGTTTTTCATTTTTTGTGCCCAGGGAATATTTTGGATTGCTTGGACGTGATCTGGGGATAAAGTTGAGTTCAGTTCCAGGTGAGTTACCCTGACATCCAAGTAAAGGCAAAAATAGATTGGGAATCCGGATGAATGGGGATGCTAAAAAATGCTGCGCATGAATCAATTGCAGCATGAAATTTGGAATGTGGCGGATTAAGGTAATACTAATTGATGGATCGAGCACTATTGGGTGGGGCATTTCTATGCAGTCATTGATGGCTCTTAGATCCTGTACAAATCGGTAGACAGGTTTCCCCTGGGGGCCTGGTTTAGGTGTTTTTAAGGGGTAGAATAGGGGTGTTACATGGGGATTGGTATTCTTTTAATATCCCTTGGAGTAAAAACCTTTGGATTAGGGGCAATAACCCTTCAGTGGCCTCATGCGATAACGGGTATCGTGTGAGTGAAGGTGGGGGCCCCTCCTTAGTTCGTGGGATTTCATTCTTACGGATTTTAGGAGTCCTGCTTCAGTGGGATCCCAGCCCCAAGGATGGCCAGGAGATTTTGCATCTCGTGTGGTAGGGTGAAGTCTCTAGGGCTTTTCTGTAATGAGGCAACTAGTTTAGATAAATTCTTGCTAGGTATCTCTGGAGACCATCTAGTGCAAGCGCCTGCTCAAGCAGGGTCCCCTGGAGCAGGCTGCCCAGGCCCTTCTCCAGCCGGGTTGGGCCTGTCTCCAAGGCTGGAGACCCCACGGCCTCTCTGGGCGACCTGTGCCAGCACTGCAGCCCCGTACGGGTGCAAGAGCAGCCGCCCCCCTGACGCGGGTGCCGAGGTGGCCGTGCCACAGGGGGTGACAGGTAGCCAAAGGCACCCTTGCCCATACTGGGGGCACACGCAGATGCGTGGTGGCAATGTCACAGCAGAAACTGTGACTCGTCGCCAAGGCCTGGATAAAGGGCTGCTGGGCTCCAGGCGTGTGTCAGTGCGACCCGGTGAGGTGAGGAGAGGGCATGGGAGGAAGGGGCTTGGCCGGGGCTGCTGGGGGAGGAGGGGAGCCTGAACACTTTGGGGCTCTGGGGCCTGTGTGGCAAGCTCACCACGGCCCACTGTTCCCTCAGGGTTGGGAGAGGAGTGTTTGGAGGAGAAACCCCGGCACTGCTGGGGCAGAGGCTCTGCAAGTGCTCACTGTCAACGTGCACCATGTTTGCAATGAAGCAGCAGGCCCCCAACTCGAGGGAGCAAAAAAAACTGTCTTGTCCATCGTGTCCTGCGAATGTCTCACCCAGGCATTAACCTAACAGCCCTGCTCCCAGCGCACGCCAGGCCTCAGAATGAGCTGCGTGTCCAGCCAAAACCTGAACAGGAGTTGGGAGAACATTTAAAGTTGTGGCAATGTCACGGCAGGAGGAAGGTGATGGATGTCAGAGCAGCAGGTCACTTCTGACCATGTCACAGTGGGCAGCAGGTCACTGCTGTGTCAGAGTGGGCAGCAGAGTCAGCACTGGCCACGTCATCGTGATGTCACACTGGGTCTGTGACATGGCTGCACAGGGGTACAAAAGGGGACGCGGGGCGGTGGGTCCCGCACCCTGGCAGAGCGTCCAGAGGACGAACGCAGGGATGAGCTCCCACATGGCTGTCGCCACTAAGGAGCAACTCACCAGCGTGAGGCGCACCAAGATGCACCTCTGGGACGGCATGGAGCACACCTTCATGATGCCCAGCATCACCGCAGAAGGTACAGGCATCCCCAGGCACTCCAGGAGCGTTGTCAGGACCAACAGGCGCAGGGTTGCGTGGGCGAGACTCAGCACTGCAGCCATCTCAGGGGTGTCTCCATGTGGGGCTGGGGACAGCAATGACGCTTTGCATCGGCCTCTGCGCCACAGCTCAGGGGAAGCTGGTGGGTTGAGAGCCGGCAGGCACAGAGCGTGACCTGATTTTCCTTTGCTTTCCAGAGCAAACAGCCGTCTGGGACGCGGTGGCTGGCTACGTGCAAGAACAGCTCCTGCTGCACAAGGTGGGGTGACACCCGCATCCTCCTCACCCACCCAGAGAAGTGGGGAGTCCCCATGGCCCTGGGGCATGGCCTGCAGTTACTCTTCCCCTCCCTGGAATGCAGGAATCCCACCCCAAATGTCCCCACCAATGGAGAAAGTGGGCTCGGGCAAGGCTGGGATCACCTCTGGGAGGTGGCATTGGACCACAGGGCTGATCCCGGTCACTGGAGACCCCTGGATGCCCACGGGCTGCCTCTTGCCTGACTCCAGCACTGCTCCTTTCGAGGGGGAAGGCAGAGGGAGAGGACTCAGCAGCTCCTCCTTAAAGCTCTCCCCACTGGCCTGGCTCATGTCTCTGAAGAGCAGGAGCTGGCAGGGGCTGGGCCAAAGCACCGTCCCTGGTCAGGGCCACCCCCAGCTCTTCCCTCCAGCCAGTCCTCCTGCTTCAGCTCTTCCCTTCTCTTCCACTCACAGGGGGTGCGAATTCCCACCCTCGGCTGCTTCGATGTGCTCCCCACACGGACCCAGGTTGGGAACAAGGTCGTGATTCTCCAGAGGCCCGTGTTTCGCCTGGCCAGGAACCTTGCAGTTGTCCACAATCTCATGGACAATAGGGACGACCTGCCAGGTAAGACGGCACGTTAAACACTGGCTGGCTGCACGGTCGCGGTGAAGGGGGGTATCGCATCCCTTTTCTGAAAGCAAACTGCCCCCTCTGCGGAGCAGGTCCAAACACAGGGCCTTTCTGGGCGACGACTGCAATAAGCAGCGCTTGGGAAATGCCTGTGGAAAGGCCCGTGGGTGAGCGCCTCCATCCCTCTCGTGTGGTTTTCCAGGCAATAAGGTGCTGGAGCCTCTGAAATATGCCAAGGTGGCCATGGGTGCCTCTGTGTCCCGGCAAAAAGTGGATGGCTGCATCCTAGGCACCACGTCCCTCCTCTCTCACTGCCTGGGGAAGGGGGAGAACGTCGCCCTTGTCCTGAGGGATGTGGGGGTGCTCCTCATCGAAGGCAGGAGGGTGCAAATGAGGTTCTACTATGACTTCCTGGAGAGGATGACTGGGAAGAAGGTCCTAGAAAGCGTTGCATTCAAGGTGAGCGTTTTGGTTTCCCCACTGCTTGGGCAGACCCACAGCGGTTCCCCAGCACTGCTTGCGTGTGGCCCACCGCGACATGGCCTGCTGCTCAGGCCAGGCGAGAGCACGATTCCCCCAGCTCTTGCTGCCCTGAACTCCTCCACTGTTGAGTGCCTTGGTCACGTTGAGCGTGTCCTGCCATCTCCATGTTCTTCCATTGCAGCTTCCCCAGCTGCTGGACATGGTGCTGTCTCCGATGGTGCCCATTGCTTCCCTGACTTTCACTGGCCGCGTCATCGTCTTTCCCGAGTGAGTGAGTACATTGGCAGCGTTAGCCTCTGGCCAAGGCGGCTGCTCAGCTGCAGTTTGGCAGCGTTTGTCCTTGTGAGCACGGGAGTCCTGCTGCGGGGACACCAAGCAGTGAGTCGGTTGTGTCTGGCCTGGAGTCATTCCTGTGAGCAGACCTGATGGGGCAGATGGTGGATTTTAGGCAACACTTTCTTCCCCATCATGGCCAGGACTCCTTCTCTGGGTGACCCCATTGCCCAGGACAGTCCTTGGGGATGAGGCAGAGACGGTTGGGGAAAACAACGGCCTTTACAACAGTGCCAAAATCTGCCTGTGAGCAAGTGGCAAGGGCTGGTGGTGCCGTGGCTCATGCTGGTGTTGTCTCTTTGTCTCCAGCTTTGAACTGGAGGTTGTGCCTAAACCAAGGGCCAGGCGCCCTCTGAAGGCCTTGAGAAAAGTCCCTGGTGAGGACAAGTGGAAGAAAAACGAGGGTTTGCCACCTCTCGGGCAAGACGTGGAAGGTAAAGCAGCTCCCAGCTCATTTCCACAGCACGGGCAAGCAGCTTCTGTGACCTGCTGGGAAAATCCCCGGTGGGGATTGTCAGAAGGCTCTGCCTTGCGTCAAAGCTTCCCACCAGCTGGGCAGAGCCTTTTCTCCTAAGGCTGGCTTCACAAGAACTGAGCCCTAGGACGGGATGTGCCCATGACGCCCATCCCTGGGTACAGCAGGGGGGTGTGGATGCAAGGGGCTGCCCTCACTCCGCAAAGAGCCTCTGTCACCTCACCGGCATTATTCCAGGCCTCTGGAAATAGTGGCTGCGAGGGGAGCAGAACGGCCCTCTCAGATGTTTTGGGCAGAGGTCTGAGCACCCCTGTGTGTCACTGAGGCCGGCAGCGTCACAGCGATGCTCTTCTGACAAGATCTCTCCTTTCCTGCTTCCAGTGGGGTTTGCTGAACTGCCCTTGCCTGCCTGTGCCAGTTTGACTAGTGAGGAACACGAGGAGCTCCAGGAACAGAAGTAGGTGAAAATGAGGAATAAGCCTGTGGACTGGTGAGGCTGAAGGTTCAGGGCTGGCATCTGCACGGGGTCATTTTCTGAGCCTGCAAGAACCCATTCCCCAGCCCCAAACACTTGCCGTTCATCACTGCCCAACAGTGGTGAAGGCAGAGCCCGGAGGGGCGGGATGGGGCTGCTGGGAGCCCCCCGTTTCCCAGGGCTGCTTCCTCTCAGGCCCTTCAGGAGAGCCCCTGCGTGGCCTCCTGAGCTGTGCATCGGGACAGCCGTGTGTCAGCCGAGGGTCCCTTGTGTCAGCTGCCGGTAGCTGCATAAACAAGCCCATGGCTCATAGGGGCAGGAGGCGGCCCCAAACCCGTCGTGTCCCCACGCAGACCCTTCCCACTGTGTCCTTTCAGCTGGCTACCAGCAATCTCTGAGGCCTCCTCTGGAAAAAAGCAGCATGTGACCAGCCAACCCAAGGGCAAACCCGCACCCAAAGGCCGAGCATCAAAGCAGAGGCGAGCACAGGCAGCGAAACCTCGGAGGCGCAGAGGAAGAGAAGAAGGAGGAGAAAAACTTCCTGTCAGAAGCAAATTACCATCAAGGAGCTCTGAGGCCAGGATGCCTGAGGAGCCCACCTACAAGGTCTACATTCCCCAGCCACCAGGACCTGAGACAGCACAATTGCTAAAATCAAGGCCTGAGATGTTCTGGTCAGTGCTGCAAGAACCACAGAAGACCATATTAGCAGGATACATCTTTGAGCCCTCCCTTTTGGTGCCACCAATGCATCAGTGGTCTCCAGGATGGAGTGGCCCCGGCCAGAGTGATCAGGGCTTGGGGTGCCCGGAGCAGAGGCAGCACCACGCGAGGTGGCAAAAGAGGTGCGTGATTCGAATCTGCGTCGTTCTCGGGTGCTATTTCCTTGTCGAAATGCAGAGCTAGAGGGACAGTGGGGACTCTTCAAAGAGCCCTTGGTTCTGCCGGACGTCATGGCTAAGCTGCCACCTTGGGCTCTTCCATCCCCGGGGGCGAGGTACTCATTTTCCAGGGGTGGCCTCTCTTCTCTAGCCTCAGGAAACACACAAGGCCATGTTCTTTGGCCATGTTGGGAAGGCCTAACTGATGGCAAGGCAGCTCTGGGCCAGAACAGCGGACTGTTTCTTCCCGGCTCGTTGCTCCTTTAGATGCCCGGTGGGAAGAGAAAGGCTTTTTGGGTGGGTCTGGCACAGCTTGGGAGCAAAGCGCTGCTGCTGGGGAGGCTGCAGAGAAGGGGTAAAGGGAGGGAGAGAAACAGCTGCCCTCCCCTCAGTGTGCTGACCTGAAGCCATCCAGGGGGTCTGCGTGTGGGCAAGGAGCTCCCAAAACCTGCGGGATTGTTTTACAAGAGTCTGTCTTCTTTTGCAGAAACCCATCTGTCTTTGGGACCCCAGGAGCTCGGGAAAGAGATGAATAAAAGCACAAAGGAGAAGCTGCAAAAGGGTGTTGACTTTTTAAATTGCTCGTAACGGCCCTTCACCGGAATGGGGGGGAAGGGTCTTTTACCATTGGCGATGGCTCCGAGATCAGCCCAGCATGGTCCTGGACGTGGGGCCATCTGCGGGACCTCCCCTGGGGAACTTTTCCATGCAAGGGACCTTTTCCATGGCCGCTATGGAAAGGAACCTGCTTTCTGGGGCAAGAGAGGGCAAGCAGGCACTTGGAGCAATGTTGTGAAGAAGGGAATGTCCCTGGAGGGGAAAGGCGAGGCTGCGAGTGCGGCTGGGGAGGCACGGAGGGCCCCGACACGCAGGGGCAGTGGAGGCCGCCTGAGCTTTCCCCCAGGGCCACAAGGTCCCTCTCCAGTCCCAGCACCATGGCACTCAGGTAGCCTCCTGTTACCTGGCATTTTCCTCCTTGCCCAAATCCATCCTCTTCAACCCAGGAAGCAAACCGTCCTTACGGGAAGCTTCTGCTTAGGACCCCCTCCAGCATCTGGGGGAAGGGGCCACCCTGATGCCGCCCTAAACATTCAAGCCCTGACCTGGAGCAAAGGTTGTTCCTGAGGAGAACAGCGCGAGCGAGCGATGAGTGTCTGGAAAGCTGAATTTCACTTTGCAGGGGCGGCTCTTTCTGCACTGCGCCAGTTTGCAAGAGATCCAGGGGGGCCAGGCTGGGAATTGGAACGTGGTGTTGAAGTGCCGGAATGGAGGGACTTCCCCAGAAGCAGGAGCTCAGTGTTGGGGTGAGTTGTGTCTCAGTGGGATGTCTGTAGTGTCACCCCGTCGTGCTGAGGTTGTCAAGCCGGGCCTTTCCATAGAGACAAACCATAAAACGATGGGTCGCTGGTATGTTGTATTTTGGTCACTGGTATGTGTTTGACAGGAGTGTGGGAAAAGCCATTAGAGTTAGAAGGGCTCCTTGTGTCCTGGAGCCCCGGTGCCTGCTGCGTCCTCCTGCCCTAAGGCGTTCCCCTCGGTGCACCCCAAGGTGCCCTTGTGGCTCCCACAGCTGCCTCAGCCACGGCCACCTCTAGATGAGGCTTTGGAGCCTAACATGAGTCTTTAGAGGTGAAAAAAAAGACTTTGGAAAGTAAAAATGAGGGTTTGGAACCTATACATTAGGCTTTGGACTTCACAAACGAGGCTTTGGACCTTCCAAATCAGGCTTCGAGCCTTAAAAATGGTGCTCTGGGCCTTTAAAATGAGTCTTTGAACCCTAAAATCGTAAACCTTGAAACGTATAAATGAGGCTTTGGACCCGAACAATGAGGGTTTGGAGCCTAAAAGGGAAGCTGTGGGTCCTAGAAAAAGGCTATGGCTACTAAAAGACAGGCTTGGACTCTAAAAATGAGGATTTGGGCCCTAAAAACGGGGCTTTGGGCCCTAAAGATCGGTCTTTGGATGCTCAAAATGAGGCTTTGGACATTAAGAAAATGAGGCTTTGAGCCCTAAGTGAGGAGTTTGTACCCTAAAATGAGGCTTTGGAGCATAAAGATGAGGCTTTGGAGCACGGACAAGTCCTGGGACTCACACATGCCCCTCCCCAGGCCTAAAAAGAGGGAAGGCTGCCTGGAATTCAGCTGTGCTCAAGGTTTTGCCAGCAGCACATTTTTTGTGGTGCCACTCCTGGGGAGCGCTCGAGAAACAGGGCAGCTGCCGGTACCTGCAGGCAGGCGGTGGAGCGTGCGCAGCGAGAGCGAGCGGTGGTTTGTGCGGCTGTTGAATGTGTTTGGGCTTTAAATGTGTCCAGCCTGGTACGCCTGGTTCCTTTTGCCTTGCAGGTTCGATTTAGAGCTTCAACAGATTTTTTTTTTTTTTTTAAATCAAAACCAAAAAGCAAGCAAACAAACCAAAAAACAGCTGGGTGATTGTTTTCCTCCCAGCTGGGCTTTTTTTCTTTGGTCCTGGCCACCTGATGATGACGATGCTAAAATAATAGACAAAATAAGTGATGGGCAATGCAATTGCTCACCACCCGCCGACCAATGCCCAGACAGTTCCCAAGCACCGGCCCCTCGGCCAGCTGCAAGGTGACGTTCATCAGCAATGTGAGGCTTTGGTGATGATTCGGGTTTGCCCAGCACTGGGCCCAGGGCAGGGCTTTTGCTGGCAGCCCATTTCTTGAGGCTCCTGGTAACGGAGTTCCTGGGGAGGGCTCAAGAAATGGGGCAGTTGCCCACAGTTGCTGGGTTTGGTCTCTCCCCATTGCTCTCTGTCGCGCTGCCTGCCCCCAGGTTTTCATTCCTCCCTCTCTGTCTTTAGCCCATCACCATTTCTTTCTTTCTCTTTCTTTCTCTCTCTGGCCTCCTCTCTCTAGTTTGGAATTCCTCCCTGCCTGTCCTGTAGCCTCTTGCCATTTGTTCCTTTCTCTACGCCTCTCTCTCGCTCCCTGGCCTTCTCTTTTTTCTATCGCCGTGTCCTGCTTCCTGGCCTTAGTTTTCCTCTCTCTCCTGCAGGCTGTCCCCTCTTCCCTGCCTGTTGGCTGGGCTTCTCTCTGGGCCTCCCTCCTGCTCCCCAGCCCCTTTTGCTCTTCCTCCGTCTCCACCCTGGAGGCCATTTCTCTGTCACTCCGCTCCCCCGCTGCCTTTTGTGTCTCTCTGCCCCTCTGTCCCGCTCCCTCACCCTGCCTCTGTCTGTCCGTCCCTCTGTCCTCCTTCCTGCCCTTCTTCTCCCTCTGTCCCTCTCTCCCGCTGCTTATCCCTGTTTTTCCTCCTGCACCCCACTGGCCCTTCCCCTCCAGCGCTTTCCCGCTCCATCCCTCTGCAGGCTCCTCACCAGTATTTTTTCTTCCTCCACTCCCTGCCCAGCCCCAGCCCGTTCTCCTCCTCCCTCTGTCCCTCTCCTGTCCCTCTGTCTGTCTCCTCCTTCTTCTGTCCTGCTCCTGTCCCTCTCCAGGCACCCAGCGGTGGTAACCACGGTTCTTTCCCTCTCCCAGAGGCCGCACTGAGGGCTCAGGTGTCTGTTCCTGCCCCGGAAGGGAGGGAGCATCTGGCTGCCCTGGTTTTGGCTGGGACGGAGTGAATTTTCTTCCTGGGAGCTGGTATAGTGCCGTGGTTTGGATTTAGGATGAGAATAATGTTGATAACACACCGATGTGTTAGTTGTTGCTAAGTAGTGCTTCGAGTAAATCCAGGACTTTTCAGCTGCTTCTGCTTTACCAACTGAGAAGGCTGGAGATGCCCAAGAAGCTGGGAGGGGGCACAGGCAGGACCGCTGACCCAAACTGGCCACAGGGCTACTCCATGCCGTAGGATGTCGCGCTCAGCATAAAACTTGGGGAAAGCTGGCCGAGGGGCCGGTGCTTGGGAACTGTCTGGGCATTGGTCGGCGGGTGGTGAGCAATTGCATTGCCCATCACTTATTTTGTCTATTATTTTAACATCGTCATCATCATTATTATTATTGTTCTTGTCATCATTGTTATTATTGTTGTTGTTGTTATTATTATTTAGCAGTATGCAAGAGATCCGAGGGTGCCAGGCTGGGAATTTGAGTATCTTGCTGATGGGCCAAAATGGAGAGATCCACTCAGAACCAGGAGCTCAGTGTTGGGCTGAGTTGTGTCTCACCGGGGAGTCTGTAGCGTGGCACCCTGTCCAGCTGAGCTTGTGAAATCAGGTCTTTCTGCTGCAGGCAATGATCAAATCATGGAATAGTTCTGGTCGGGGAGGGGACATCGAGAGGTTTCCAGCCCAAGCCTGTGCTCAGAGCAGGTCCCATCAGGCCGCTCAAGGACATGCCCAACTGAGGTATGAACACCCCCAAAGTCTTGCCCCTCTGGCTACAACATCCGTCCACTCTTTGGGTGAAAAAGCCCTCCTTTCTAAGGCCCAGATTCTCTTTGTGGAGTCCCAGCCCCCATGTTTAGGGCACAAAGCCTCATTTCTTAGAGTCCAAAGCTGCATCTTGAAGGCACAGAAACCTACTTCAGGGCCCCAAAGCCTCCCTTTAGAGCCTCAATCCTCATTGTCAGGGTCCAAAGCTTTGTTTTCATGTCAAAAGACTCATTTTATGATCCAGCCCCACGGTTTTAAAGCCCAAACACTCATTTTCAAGATGCCAGCCTCATTTTTAGGGCTCAAAGCCTTCATTGGGGGGTCCCAATAGTCATTTTGAAGGTCTAAACCCTCATTTTTAGCATACAAACCCTCATTTAGAAGCTCCAAACCCCATTTCAAAGTTTCAAAGACTCATTTTAAGGGTCCAAAGCATCATTTTGAATGCCCCAGGTCTCATTTTGAAGGTCCAAAGCCTCATTTTTAGGGTCCAAAGCCTCAGGTTTGGCTCCAAGCCCTCAGTTTAGCTCTCAAAGCCTCATTTTCCCATAGCCTAAGTTTGAGGATCCAGTCTGTAATTTTTAGGGACCAAAGCCTCATTTTTTCAGAAGAGAAGAGAAGGGAAGAGACGAGATGAGATGAGACGAGATGAGACTATTTCAGTTGGAAGGGACCTACAACGATCATCTAGTCCAACTGCCTGACCCATTCAGGGCTGACCAAGTTAAAGCATATTACTAAGGGCATTGTGGAAATGCGTCTTAAACACTGACCGGCTTGGGGCATTGACTTTTTAATGACCAAAGCCTCCTTTTGAAGGTCCAAAGCCTCATTTTTGTTTGCCAAACCTGAATTTTGAGGGCCCGAACTCTCATTTATAGATTTCAAAGCCTCATTTTTAGGGTCTGAACCTTCATTTTAGGTCAAAAGCCTGAAACGTGGCCTGACACCGAGGTTGCAGGGCCAAAGCCTCAGTTTCAGTTTGCAAAGTCTCATTTTTAGAGTCCAAACATCCTGTTAAGACACAAAAGCTCATTTCACAGTACAAAGCCTCATTTTAGTTTATAAACCCTCCGTTACAGGGCTCAGAGGGACCCTCCTTTCTAGGGTCCAAAGCTTCATCTTGTAAGGTCGCAGCCCTCATGTTTGGCTACCAAGACTCATTTTTAGGGTCCAAAGCCTCAGTTTCAGTTTACAAAGTCAGGTTTTGAGAGTCAAAGCTCCCATTTCTATGACGCAGCCCCTCATGCTTAGGATCCATAGCTGCATTTACAGGGTTTAAATCTTTCTCATAGGACACAAACCCTAATTTCCCAGGACAAAGCCTCATTTTTAGGCTACAAAGCCACAAGTGACTGTGCAAAGCCTCCGTTGTATGATCCAAACTCTCTTTTTCAAAAGAGAGTCCAAATCCTCATTTTTAGATCCAGACTCTCGTATTACGTTACCAAAGTCTCATTGATGTGGTCCAAAGCCTCATTTTGAAGGCCCCAAACCTCATTTGGAGGGGCCAAATACTGATTCGTAGGCTCTAAACCCTCTTTTGAGGGAACAAAGGCTCGCCTTCAGGGTCCAAAGCTTTATCTGGAGGCTCCAAAGCCTCAGTGACAAGACCCAGATCTTTCTCTGAGAGCCCAAAATCTTATTTTCTTGTCCAAATCCTTGTTTCTTGTTTCAGATCCCAAATTTTGAGGGTCCAAAGTCTCATTTTTAGGACCTCTGCCCTCATTTTAAGGGTCTCAAGCCTCATTTTGATGGCCTAAATGCTCATTTGGAGAGTCTAAGCCCTGCCTGAAAGAGCAAATCCTCAGTTTTAGGGCCCCCAGGTTTATTTGGAGAGTACAAAGACACATTTCTAAGGGCCAAAGCCTCATTTGGAGTGTCCAAATACTCATTTTTATGGTCCAGATATTCATTTTGGGGTTTAACTCTTTCAGGCCTCAGGCCTACTTTGAAGGGCTGGAAGCCTCATTGCAGGGGCTCGTTATTGGTGAGGATTTAAAGCCTCTTTTGTCAGGTCCAAACCATCATCTTTAGGGCCCGTAGCCTCATTTGGGGTCTCTAAATCCTCATTTTTAAAGCCTAACTACTTGTTCCGAGGCTACAAGGGCATATTGAGATGGTCCGAAGCCTGATCCTCGTCTTAGGCCGTGTTCGTGCTCCTAAGCAAGTTGGATTGCAGTTAGCATCCTGCCTTTCAGCGCGGCTGAGAGGGCAGGGTCAGGCCTCTGGCTTCTGCGGGTGCTTTGGATGGCGCTGGTGGCATCATCCAGGGCTCTCCTTTATCCTTCCTGGTCAGCTCTCAGCTTCCACGAAGCACAGTCCTTCTTTCCAGGGCCGGGCTGGCCTTTCCTTTGTTTTCCTTCAGCACCAACAACCCCCGAGCCTGCAGCCACATTCCAGGGCCTCGCGACACTGCAGCCCACGCTGTCGACCAAGAGATATATGCACAAAGGGAACACGCTCTCGTACTATAAAGACTGGCTGATAGGATAGTTCGGGAAGGGAATTTTCCTGACTCTGGGAATTTTCCCACCTCAGAGAGGCGGGAAAGCCCTGAGGGGAGGGAGGCGCTGCAGGCAGGCCCATGCCTGGCAGCTGCCCGGGGCTCCTGCCAGGCATCTCCGGGAGACTTTTGGCCTCCTGTCAAAGGGAGCCGAAGTCCCAGGAGCAGCCCCAGACCCCCCAAGGCAGCTACCCGAGGACTTTTGTATGTGCTGGAGGCAGAGCCATGCCCGGTAGCTCCCCGGGTCTCTTCGCAGGACTCTCCCGGAGTCTTCTGGCATCATCCCGTAGAGATAGCTGCAGTCTCGGTAGGCAGCACCAGCCTCATCCAAGGCAGCTACCGGAGGAGTTCTGCGTACGATGGATCAGGTCCATGCCCGGTAGCTCCCCGAGGCTGCTTCCAGCAATCTCCCGGAGTCTTCTGGCCTCCTGTGGAGGGAACTGAAGTCCCAGGTAGCAGCCCAAGACTCCTCCAAGGAAGCCACCAGAGGATTTTTATAGGTAGACGGCAGGTCTGTGCCTGGCAGCCCTCAGGAATTTCTCCCAGGCATTGCCTGGAGACTTTTTGACTCCGGTGGAGGGAGGAAAAATGCTGGGTAGCAACCCCCGACTCCTGCAAGGGAGCTGCCCAAGGAGTCTCTTCTCCATTCTAGGAAGATCTGTGCCCCATAGCTCCTGTCGCCTCCTGCCAGGGTGTTTCCATTTGGGGCTGCGGACAGCAACGACACTTTGCATCT
Source organism: Platalea leucorodia (assembly GCF_965183815.1). Taxonomy (NCBI): domain Eukaryota; kingdom Metazoa; phylum Chordata; class Aves; order Pelecaniformes; family Threskiornithidae; genus Platalea; species Platalea leucorodia. The sequence goes on along the minus strand of NW_028121352.1, from coordinate 31,198 downwards.
GCTACTGAACCACGGCTCAGGGGAAGCTGGAAGGTTGAGAGCCGGCAGACATAGAGCGTGACCTGGTTTTCCTTTGCTTTCCAGAGCAAACAGCCGTCTGGGACGCAGTGGCTGGCTACGTTCAAGGACAGCTCCTGCTGCACCAGGTGGGATGTGGAGAGGGCTGTTGCTGGTTCTCCTTTTGCTGCTGCAGTGCTGGGAGCTGAAGCCACGCACAGGCCCTGGGTGTGAGCAAAGAGTTTGATTGGCCTTGATTGCGTTTTCAGGGTTTCCCTCTGGTGCCGCCAGGGCTCCCCTTGCCTGAAGGGCTCAGGGGAGCCCCAGGGGCCTCCTGCTCTCCTCCCCCTGCAGGGACAGAAACAGAAGCGAAAGAAAGACTTTGACTAGAAGAGAAACTAAGCTTCACTGAGCAAGAAACAGCCTCGATTTGTGCAGGGCAACTTTGGGGGCAGAGAGGGGCTGAATGCCTGTTTGCCGGGGTTTCCGCACAGGAGGCGTGAGGAAGACTGATGTGCTGATGCAGGGCTGGGACAGCAATACTGATGTGTGCCTCTTTCTCCAAAACCCCCACACCTGACCGCCCGTTTCTATCAGCAAAGACACAGGAAAGAGCAAAATCCCTGCGATCCGGAGCTCTCCAGTCCAGCTCTGCTCTGCTTGGAGCCAGTGGCACAGGCTGGCTCTGGCTGCGGCTCCAACATGTCCATCATGGAGATCACGCGTCCTCTCGGAACATGTCACCATCCTCATAGGACGCATCTTGTTTGCCTTCGATGCAGTCAGAATTTGCCCTGTCCCAACTTATCCCTGCTGGGTATTGAAGAGGCCCTGGGGGACCTTGCTGGGAGCACTGCAATTCAGCCACCGACGGCTCATCCCACTCGGAGCATGCAGGTGGGAGCGAAGGGTCTGCAGACCGAGCCACCGGTGTTTGTGGCAACTGTGACAAAAAGAAGTGTTTTGCACAACACTTGTGAGAGGGCCGAGCGTATGCCGCCGGGCTGATCTACAAGAGCACGCATTTTCCCTATGTGCTGTCTGCTGGTTTCAGGAGAATGCACAGGATGACGGGGCTGAGCCAGCGCAGGTGTACGTCAGCTGGACACCAGACACGGAGGAAGGAGCCATGGGCTGGGCCCCACGTCACCACCGGGCACTTGACACCGGGGCGGTGGCAGCCCCATCACAGAGGGCAGCAGGTCAGTAGGTGCCACGTCACCAGGATCAGCCAGGGAGTGGTGGCCGTGTCACAGCAGGGAGCAGGTTGCTGGTGGCCGTGTCATAGTGGGCAGCAGATTCCAGAGTGGCCGTGTCACTGCAGGGTCCCAGTGGGTGACACGGCCGCCCGAGGGTACAAAAGGGGACACGGGGCAGTGGGTCCTGCACCCTGGCGGAGCGTCCAGAGGACAAACGCAGGGATAAGCTCCCACATGGCTGTCGCAACTAAGGAGCAACCCGCCAGCGTGAGGCGCACCAGGATGCACCTTTGGGACGGCATGGAGCACAACTTCATGATGCCCAGCATCACTGCAGAAGGTACAGGCATCCCCAGGCACTCCAGGAGCGTTGTCAGGACCAACAGGCGCAGGGTTGCGTGGGTGAGACTCAGCACTGCAGCCATCTCAGGGGTGTCTCCATGTGGGGCTGGGGACAGCAATGACACAGACGCTGCTGACCCCAGTGACACACAGGGGTGCTCAGGCCTCTTCCGAAAACATCCGAGAGGCTGTTCTGCTCCCCTCGCAGCTGCCAGAGGCCCCGTGCTATCCCCAACATGAGGCCTTTGCCAGCTCCTCCTTTCCTGTGACACAATGTGGTTTTGCCACCACGCTGTCGGTGGCAGATTTGGAAAAGAGGAGCTGGTGCTCCTGAGGTGACAGTCTCTTTTGGAGATCTAAGTCCTCAAGGGGGGGACAGGGCCTTGGATTGCATCATCCCACCCTACCCTTGGGCACATCCCACCCCGGGGCTCTGTTTTGATGAAGCCAACGAGTCGTTAGGAGACAAGGCTCTGCCGAGCTGGCGTGAAGCTTTAACGCAAGGCAGAGCCTTTTGACAATCCTCACCAGGGATTTTCCCAGCAGGTCACAGAAGCTGGTTGTCCGCACTATGGAAAAGAGCTGGGAGCTGCTTTACCTTCCATGTCTCGCCCGAGAGGTGGCAAACCCCCTTTTTTCTTCTACTTGTCCTCACCAGGGACTTTTCTCAAGGCCTTCAGAGGGTGCCTGGCCCTTGGTTTGGGCACAACCTCCAGTTCAAAGCTGGAGACAAAGAGACAGCACCAGCATGAGCCACGGCACCACCAGCCCTTGCCACTTGCTCACAGGCAGATTTTGATACTGTTGTAAAGGCCGTTGCTTTCTCAAGTCAACTATCCCCCACCCCTGAGGACCGTCCTAGTAAATGGGGTCACCTGGCCAAGAAGTCCAGGTCACCTGGCAAATAAGTCCAGGCCCCCTAAATTCCTCTACCTTTCCCATCAGATCTGCCTTCCAGGCTGGGGAGAGGAATGATAATCACTGCCCGCGTCCCCGTGGGAGGACCCCCGTGTTCTCAAGGAGCAAATGCTACAAAACCACACGCAAGCAGTGCTGGGGGATCCGCCGTGGGTCTGCGCAAGCAGTGGGGAAACCAAAAGGCTCTCCATGACTGAAGTGAGCTGCAGGTTTTAAGGGCTGCAGAACAGCCATCACCCTGCCTTGTCCATCGTGTCCTGCGAATGTCTCACCCAGGCATTAACCTAATGGCCCTGCTCCCAGCGCACGCCAGGCCTCAGAATGAGCTGCGTGTCCAGCCAAAACCTGAACAGGAGTTGGGAGAACATTTAAAGTTGTGGCAATGTCACGGCAGGAGGAAGGTGATGGATGTCAGAGCAGCAGGTCACTTCTGACCATGTCACAGTGGGCAGCAGGTCACTGCTGTGTCAGAGTGGGCAGCAGAGTCAGCACTGGCCACGTCATCGTGATGTCACACTGGGTCTGTGACATGGCTGCACAGGGGTACAAAAGGGGACGCGGGGCGGTGGGTCCCGCACCCTGGCGGAGCGTCCAGAGGACGAACGCAGGGATGAGCTCCCACATGGCTGTCGCCACTAAGGAGCAACTCACCAGCGTGAGGCGCACCAAGATGCACCTCTGGGATGGCATGGAGCACACCTTCATGATGCCCAGCATCACCGCAGAAGGTACAGGCATCCCCAGGCACTCCAGGAGCGTTGTCAGGACCAACAGGCGCAGGGTTGCGCGGGCGAGACTCAGCACTGCAGCCGTCTCAGGGGTGTCTCCATGTGGGGCTGGGGACAGCAATGACGCTTTGCATCTGCCTCTGCGCCACAGCTCAGGGGAAGCTGGTGGGTTGAGAGCCGGCAGGCACAGAGCGTGACCTGATTTTCCTTTGCTTTCCAGAGCAAACAGCCGTCTGGGACGCGGTGGCTGGCTACGTGCAAGAACAGCTCCTGCTGCACAAGGTGGGGCGACACCCGCATCCTCCTCACCCACCCAGAGAAGTGGGGAGTCCCCATGGCCCTGGGGCATGGCCTGCAGTTACTCTTCCCCTCCCTGGAATGCAGGAAACCCACCCCAAAATTCCCCACCAATGGAGAAAGTGGGCTCGGGCAAGGCTGGGATCACCTCTGGGAGGTGGCATTGGACCACAGGGCTGATCCCGGTCACTGGAGACCCCTGGATGCCCACGGGCTGCCTCTTGCCTGACTCCAGCACTGCTCCTTTCGAGGGGGAAGGCAGAGGGAGAGGACTCAGCACCTCCTCCTTAAAGCTCTCCCCACTGGCCTGGCTCATGTCTCTGAAGAGCAGGAGCTGGCAGGGGCTGGGCCAAAGCACCGTCCCTGGTCAGGGCCACCCCCAGCTCTTCCCTCCAGCCAGTCCTCCCGCTTCAGCTCTTCCCTTCTCTTCCACTCACAGGGGGTGCGAATTCCCAGCCTTGGCTGCTTCGATGTGCTCCCCACTCGGACCCAGGTTGGGAACAAGGTCGTGATTCTCCAGAGGCCCGTGTTTCGCCTGGCCAGGAACCTTGCAGTTGTCCACAATCTCATGGACAATAGGGACGACCTGCCTGGTAAGACGGCGCGTTAAACACTGGCTGGCTGCACGGTCGCGGTGAAGGGGGGTATCGCATCCCTTTTCTGAAAGCAAACTGCCCCCTCTGCGGAGCAGGTCCAAACACAGGGCCTTTCTGGGCGACGACTGCAATAAGCAGCGCTTGGGAAACGCCTGTGGAAAGGCCCGTGGGTGAGCGCCTCCATCCCTCTCGTGTGGTTTTCCAGGCAATAAGGTGCTGGAGCCTCTGAAATATGCCAAGGTGGCCATGGATGCCTCTGTGTCCCGGCAAAAAGTGGATGGCTGCATCCTAGGCACCACGTCCCTCCTCTCTCACTGCCTGGGGAAGGGGGAGAACGTTGCCCTTGTCCTGAGGGACGTGGGGGTGCTCCTCATCGAAGGCAGGAGGGTGCAAATGAGGTTCTACTATGACTTCCTGGAGAGGATGACTGGGAAGAGGATCCTAGAAAGCGTTGCATTCAAGGTGAGCGTTCTGGTTTCCCCACTACTTGGGCAGACCCACAGCCGGTCCCCAGCACTGCTTGCGTGCAGCCTGCCAGGACATGGCCAGCCACTCGTGACCAGTGAGAGCTTTGGTATCAACATCTCTCGCTGCCTTGGAGTCCTCCTAACTTGACTGCCTTGGTCACGTTGAGGATTTCCTGCCATCTTCATGCTCACCCGTTGCAGGCCCCCCGGCTGCTCAAAACGGTGGTGTCCCCGGTGGTACCCATTGCTTCCTTGACTTTCTCTGGCCGTGTTACCATCTTTCCTGAGTGAGTATGTTTGCAGCTGACGCAGCTGCTCGGCTGCACTTTGGTAGCATTTGCTCCTTGAGAACACGGGGGTCCTCCCACAGGGACGCGGGCAGTGATTATCATTCCTCTCCCCAGCCTGGAAGGCAGATCTGATGGGAAAGGTAGAGAAATTTAGGGGGCCTGGACTTATTTGCCAGGTGACCTGGACTTCTTGGCCAGGTGACCCATTTACTAGAACGGTCCTCAGGGGTGGGGGATAGTTGACTTGAGAAAGCAACGGCCTTTACAACAGTATCAAAATCTGCCTGTGAGCAAGTGGCAAGGGCTGGTGGTGCCGTGGCTCATGCTGGTGCTGTCTCTTTGTCTCCAGCTTTGAACTGGAGGTTGTGCCCAAACCAAGGGCCAGGCACCCTCTGAAGGCCTTGAGAAAAGTCCCTGATGAGGACAAGTGGAAGAAAAAAGGGGGTTTGCCACCTCTCGGGCGAGACATGGAAGGTAAAGCAGCTCCCAGCTCATTTCCATAGTGCGGACAACCAGCTTCTGTGACCTGCTGGGAAAATCCCTGGTGAGGATTGTCAAAAGGCTCTGCCTTGCGTTAAAGCTTCACGCCAGCTCGGCAGAGCCTTTTCTCCTAATGACTCGTTGGCTTCATCAAAACAGAGCCCCGGGGTGGGATGTGCCCAAGGGTAGGGTGGGATGATGCAATCCAAGGCCCTGTCCCCCCCTTGAGGACTTAGATCTCCAAAAGAGACTGTCACCTCAGGAGCACCAGCTCCTCTTTTCCAAATCTGCCGCCGACAGCGTGGTTGCAAAACCACATTGCGCCGCAGGAAATGAGAAGTTGGGAAGGAGCTTGTGATGGGGAGGGTGCGAGGCCTCTGGCAGCTGCGAGGGGAGCAGAACGGCCTCTCGGATGTTTTGGGAAGAGGCCTGAGCACCCCTGTGTGTCACTGGGGTCAGCAGCGTCAGAACGATGCTCTTCTGACAAGCTCTCTCCTTCCTGCTTCCAGTGAGGTTTCCTGAAGTGCCCTTGCCTGCTCATTCGAGCTTGACTAATAACGACCGCGAGCAGCTCTGGGATAAGAAGGCGATGGAGATAAGGAACAACTCTCGCGTCAGGTGAGGCTGGACGTTGGGGGCTGGCATCTGCATGGGGTCATTTTCTGAGCCTGCAAGAGCCCATTCCCCAGCCCCAAACACTTGCCGTTCATCACTGCCCAACAGTGGTGAAGGCAGAGCCCGGAGGGGCGGGATGGGGCTGCTGGGAGCCCCCATTTCCCAGGGCTGCTTCCTCTCCGGCCCTTCAGGAGAGCCCCTGCGTGGCCTCCTGAGCTGTGCATAGGGACAGCCGTGTGTCAGCCGAGGGTCCCCGCTCAGGGGGTTTCCTCTCCTGAGCTGAGCGCAGCCTTCGGCTGAGCTGCCAGCGGCTGTGCAAAGGGGCACGTGGCATGTGGGATGGGATGCGGCCCCAAACCCATCGCGTCCTCAGGCAGACTCCTCCCACTCTGTCCTTCCAGGCGGCTGCCAGCAATGCCAGGGACCTCCTTTGCCAAAAAGCAGCCTGTGACCGCCCAACCCAAGGGCAAATCCATGGCCAACAGCCGAGCACCAGAGCCGGGCCGAGCACAGGCAGCAAAACCTGGGAGGTGCAGGAGAAAGGGAGAAGGAGAAGAGAAGGAGACCCATGAAGATGGGGTGCTGAAGATGGCCAAAGGAAAGACCTTCCACAGCTGCGGAGCCCAGACCCTGCCTCTACCACCCCTAATATCCCTGCTTTCACCATCAAGCTCGGAGGCCAGCCCAGTAGAGGAGCCCCTCTATGACACCTCCTTTCTGATGCCACCGATGGACGAGGGGTCAATGCGATGCTACTACCAGAAGGGAAGATCAGGGCTGCCCAGGATGGAGTGGCCCCGGCCAGAGTGATCAGGGCTTGGGGTGCCCGGAGCAGAGGCAGCACCACGCGAGGTGGCAAAAGAGGTACGTGATTCGAATCTGCGTCGTTCTCGGGTGCTATTTCCTTGTCGAAATGCAGAGCTAGAGGGACCGTGGGGACTCTTCAAAGAGCCCTTAGTTCTGCCGGACGTCATGGCTAAGCTGCCACCTTGGGCTCTTCCATCCCCGGGGGCGAGGTACTCATTTTCCAGGGGTGGCCTCTCTTCTCTAGCCTCAGGAAACACACAAGGCCATGTTCTTTGGCCATGTTGGGAAGGCCTAACTGACGGCAAGGCTGCTCTGGGCCGGAGCAGCGGACTGTTTCTTCCCAGCTCGTTGCTCCTTTAGATGCCCGGTGGGAAGAAAAAGGCTTTTTGGGTGGGTCTGGCACAGCTTGGGAGCAAAGCGCTGCTGCTGGAGAGGCTGCAGAGAAGGGGTAAAGGGAGGGAGAGAAACAGCTGCCCTCCCCTCAGTGTGCTGACCTGAAGCCATCCAGGGGGTCTGCGTGTGGGCAAGGAGCTCCCAAAACCTGCGGGATTGTTTTACAAGAGTCTGTCTTCTTTTGCAGAAACCCATCTGTCTTTGGGACCCCAGGAGCTCGGGAAAGAGATGAATAAAAGCACAAAGGAGAAGCTGCAAAAGGGTGTTGACTTTTTTAATTGTTCACAACTGTCCTTCCACAGAACAGGTGGGACAGGTAAAAGTGACTCCTAGCCATACTTTGGTTCAGGCTGACTAAGGAGCAACAGGCCTTACGTCCTTGGGGTGACCTTGCAAGCTGCAATGGCCCTGACTCACGTACAAGTGAGTGAAGGTGTCTTGAAAAATATTTCAAAAGTTGGTTTCGACACCCAAAAGTGCAAGCTGACCAACGTACTGAACAAGATACCAAAGCTAAACCAAAGACATCTATCTTGTATGTACTATTGACTAGCAGCCAACTGCTTCACTTACCTGAGACTAAGAGATCCTTCCTTACCCAAGGTGGAGAGATCCCTTATCTGTGACAGATCCTCAGTAAGTGGCTGACAGCATGATGAATTAATACTATGAAACATTACTAATCCATAGAGCTACTCAATCTTTTTATAAACTTTGTATAAATAATTCTCTTAGACATCAACCGTTTACCAAATCTGAGACTAAGATTGGATCCATCCAGTCCTAGGCTCCAAAGGGAGTTTAGAAAGCACGGGGGTCCACTCTGAACCCCTTGGCCCAACGGGATGGAAAAGGGAAAGGAATTATTTGCAAAATGCTAGGTACCTGTTTAGAAGCCTCAGGATAGGAAGAATAACAATAAAAAGGAGGAGGACCTAAAAGAAGAAATAGAAGGCAGAAAGGGAGCTGAATTAATACTGTAAAGCTGGTGCAGGTGCTTGTGAGGTAGCTGTTGTCTGAGTATGGGACTGGGAACGAAGGGACGCCTGGTTTGTAATGGTGCTTGTGTTGTCATAGTTCCCTGCCTATGGGATAGGGCAGGAGGAGGCAGTTGGCTTGTGCAGGTGCTTGTGACATCATATGTGGTTGAGTAGGTGATAGGTTAGGAACTGGCACCTGGCTTGTGCAGCTGCTTGTGATGTCACTGGTGCCTAAGTAGCTGATTGGGTATGAACAGACACCGGGCTGGTGCAGGTGCTTGTGATGCCAGGGGTGGCTCTGCAGCTCTTAGGGTGGGAGTATGCGCCTGGCTTCTGCAGGTGCTTGTGATGTCACTGGTGGCTGAACAAGCAGGCACCTGGTTTGTGCTGCTGCTTATGTTGTCACTGGTGGCCAAGGAGCTGACAGGGCAGGAGAATTCACGTGGCCTGTGAAGGTCCTTGTGAGATAAGTGGTGTTTCTCCAGGCATTAGGGCAGGAGCATGCAGGTGGCTTCCACAGGTGCTTGCGGAGGTTTCAGAGCAGGAGCAGGCCGCTGCCTTAGAATGACAGCACCACAGAATATGTCAGGTTGGAAGGGAGCCCTGAGGATCATCGAGTCCAACTCACTGCTCCTCCCCAGTCTACCTAACACTGAACCATATGACTAAGGGCGTCGTCCAGACGCTCCTTGAACTCTGACAGGCTTGGTGCTGTGAGCACTTCCCTGGGGAGCCTGTTGCAGGGACCGACCACCCTCTCAGTGAAGAACCTTTTCCCAGTGTCCAATCTGAACTTCCCCTGACGCAGCTTCATTCCATTGCCTCGTGTCCTGTCGCTGGTCACCAGAGAGAGGAGATCAGCACCTCCCCCTCCGCTGCCTCCCCCAAGGAAGCTGTAGACTGCAATGAGGTCACCCCTCAGCCTTCTCTTCTCCAAGCTGAACACACCAAGCGACCTCAGCCGCTCCTCGTAAGTCTTGTCCCCGAGACCCTTCACCATCTTGGTTGCCCTCCTCTGGACACACTCCTAGTTTGATGTCCTTCTTATATTGAGGCGCCCAAAACTGCACCCAGCGCTCGAGGTGGGGCCGCACCAGGGCAGTGTAGAGTGGGACACTCGCCTCCCTCGACCGGCTAGCGGTGCTGTGCTTGATGCACCCCAGGACACGGTTGGCCCCTTTGGCCGCCAGGGCACACTGTTGACTCCTTTTCAACTTGTCGTCAACCCAAATCCCCAGATCTCTTTCCGCAGGGCTGCTCGCCAGCCTCTCGTCCCCCCGTTTGTATGGATAACCAGGATCACCCCGTCCCAGGGGAGAATCCAGCACTTGCTCTTGATAAACTTCCCATGGTTGGTGGTTGCCCAGCTCTCGAGTCTATCCAGATCTCTCTGGAAGGCCTCCCTAGCCTTGAGGGAGTCCACAGCTCCTCCTACTTTAGGATCGTCAGCAAATTTACTTCATGCACCTTCAACTCCTGTGTCTGGATCATTGCTAAAAACATGAAAGAGCGCTGGCCCTAAAATGGAGCCCTGGGGAACCGCACTGGTGACTGTCCACCAGCCTGATGTAAGCCCATTTACTATAGCGCTTTGAGCCCCTTACTGTCCCCAAAGCCTCATTTTGAGGGCCCAAATCCTCCTTGTTAGGGTCCAAACCTCTCTTTTCTTACCCATAAGCTTTCTTCAGGGCTCACAGTTTAATTTTGAGGGTCTAAAGCCTCATTTTTTACTGCGTCCAGCTCTGGAGTCCTCAGCACGGGAAGGACATGGACCTGTTGGAGCGGGTCCGGAGGAGGCCCCAAAACTGATCAGAGAGCGGAACACGTCTGCTCTGAGGAAAGGCTGAAAGAGCTGGGGTTGTTCAGCCTGGCAAAGAGAAGGCTGTGGGGAGACCTTATAGCAGCCTTTCAATACTTAAGGGGGGCCTGCAAGTAAGATGGGGATGGTCTTTTTAGAAAGGTCTGCTGCGAGAGGACAAGGGGGAACGGTTTTAAACTAAAGGAGGGTAGATTTAGACTGAACACCAGAAACAAATTTTTCACGATGAGGGTGGTGAAACACTGGGACAGGTTGCCCAGAGAGGTGGTAGATGCCCCATCCTTGGAAACGTTCAAGGACAGGCTGGATGGGGCTCTGAGCAACCTCATCTAGTTGAAGATGTCCCTGCCCATTGCAGGGGGGATGGACTAGATGACCTTTAAAGGTCCCTTCCATCCCAAAGCATTCTATGATTCTATGATTTTTAGGGCAGAAAGCCTCATTTTTAGGGCGGAAAGCCTCATTTCTGTGGTCCAGAGGCTCAGTTTTAGTTTGCGAAGTCTCCTTTTTGGAGTCCAAAGACACATTTTTACTTTCCAAAGCCTCATTTTCAGCCTCCAAAGTGGCATTTTTAGGATCCGGCCCGTCATTTTTTGCTCTGACTGAGCAGACTTGTCTTCAGCGATGGCCGTCTGTCAGAACAAGGGTGCCCATGGGCACTGGCCATGCCTCGTTGCACACTGCTGGTGTGTGCCTTGCAGCTTCCAGCTGGCTGCGCCTATTCCCCTGGCACGCTTGTTGGAAACCTCCTGTATTAGCAGAGCATTCCAAATGTCCGGATGCTGTTACTCCTTGGCTTTTTCTTCTCTTTTTGGGGAGGAATATGAAGAAAAAAGAGTTGAGGAATAGCTAAAACACATGCCTCAGGTTTTATGAGAACACCAAAACCAATGAGCTGACCCATCATCTGCTGTGCCCGAATTGTTGCCATTTTAAGGTCAGGATCTTTTAAAGATGCCTAGAAGGGCCTCAACTGATTAAGGAAGGAAAAAGGAAAGAATCTTTGATCTCATGGGATCAGGGACGTGCCGAGTGTTTTTGGACACAAGGCCTCTTGTGCCACTGACAGTCACTCTGGCTGAGCCGGTGGTGTCACTTTTGGCAAGGCAGCATTTGTGGGTCACTGACAAGACGATCGTGGAGGTGGTGGCTGAGATTCTGTGATGGAAATTCTTTTGTTCTGGAATTGAAGCCCAAGTTGCCCTCTAGAAGTCTTACACTACTGAATATGGAAGTATAAAGGTTGTTTTTCCTAAAAATGGAGACAATTCAGTTAGAGGCAGAGCCTGTTTGGCAGTTTTAGTAGTTTGGGGACAGAGGCCAGTGGGGGGCTGGGGCCCTTGGGTCTGGGAGCTGTTTCTGCCCCGTGGCCTTGGCCTGACGCTGCCAGCTGGGAATGGGCTTTCCAAAATCCTGCTGGAAGGAGCCAGATGTGGGACCTGTGGCCGAGCTGGGGGACAGGGAGCACCTCCGGACCAGCCGCAGGACCTGCTGCCAGCCTGCCTTCAGATCAGCCCTTCCCAGCAGGACATTGCCCAGGAGTAACTGTGAGGGTTGCTGTTCTCCCTCCGGAAGCACGGCCCGCACCAAGCACAGCCAGAGCTGCGCCTGTGCCAGGAGAAGCCTTGAAGCAGAGCCGGGGCTGATGGTGACAGCTCCCAGCAGCTGTCCAGGTCAGAGAGATGCAGGTAAGATGGCAGAGAGGGGACACGGACTGATGGTCACTTCTCTTGCAGGAAGAGCATTTAACAGCAGGAGGGAGGCAGGACAAAAGGGCCCATGATGTCCAAAAGCGCATCAAACAACTGGTGCAGTGATGATGAGAGCAGAAGGAGATGAGAAGGAGATGCAGGTGACCCGTCTGGGACAATGCTTGCGAGGTAACATCTGCCCCCCGAACCCAGAGGCAGCCAGAGGCAGTGGGAGGTGGTGGAGTGGGGGAGAAAGGTGCGTGGGAGAGGGGAGAGCGGGGGGAGATGGGAGACAGAGATGGAGATGGAGGGGAAAAAGCCAGGGCGTTGGCAGTGAGGACGCTTCTGCTGTGCAGGTTCTTGTGATGTCACTGGTGTCTGAGGAGCTGATAGGGCAGGAGCAGGCCCCTGGCTTGAGCAGGTGCTTGTGAGGTCACTGGTGCCTGAGGAGCTGATAGGGCAGGAGCGGGCAGGTGTGAGCAGCCATAAAGGTGACTGCTTAGAAAGGGAAATGCCCGAGCAGAAGAACGTTCCTGCGAGCCCGGGAGCTGTGGGCCTGGCGATCAGAAGCATCCCTGAAACGTGCAGCTGGGCGCTTTGCAGCAGAGCTGGGGACCGAGAATCCAGGCACCTCCAGATCATCTCAGAAGTGAGACTCTGTCTGTTACGTTATTGTTCCCCCTTTGGGCTCACTTTTGGAGTCGGATAGGTTTATCCACCCACCTCTGGGATGGATGGGTCCCCTCTGGGATCGCTTTGTCCTCCCCTCTGGGGTGCTTTGGCCCTTTCTGAAATCTAATGCACTTTATACCAGTATTAGATCTCCATATAAGTAATCCATCATCAGTATATCTGCTGATGTTTGGAGGATAAGTTCCCTCCCTAGTGACAACTTTGTAGTAACCTGGTTGTTGCTGTTCTGTTGCTTATTCCTAAAGGATTGGTTGTTGCTATACGATTGCTTGCTGCTTTTACTGACTGCTGCCATCCTATTGATTGATGCTCTGCCATTGATTGCCGATAGGAATGGGAAGAAGGTCCATGCCCTGGAGCTCCCCAGGACTCCTCCCAGGCATCTGCCCCAGTGTTTTGTCCTGCTGCGGAGGGAGCTGAAGTCCTGGGTAGCAGCCCCAGACTGCACCAGGGGAGATACCTGAAGAGTTTGGTGCATGTCGGAGGCACTCTGGAACTCCTCGCAGGGATTTCCCAGAGTCTTTTGGTTTCCTCTGGAGACAAGTGAATTCCCAGGTAGCCGCCCCAGAATCTTCTAAGGTGGCTACCCAAAGAGCATTGTGCATCTTGGGGGCAGGTCCATTCCTGTTTTTACTTCAGGACTTTTCCCATACATCTAACAGAGTGTTTTCATTTTCTTTACAGACAGCTAAAGTCCCAGGTGGCTGCACCACAATGTTCCTAGTTAGTGGCAGAGTTTTCTTTGTCTTGGAGGCAGGCCATGCCCGATAGCTCCTCAGGAATCCTCGGAGGAATCTCCAGAATGTTTTGGCCTCCCCTGGAGACAGCTGAATTTAGCAGGTAGCCGTCCCAGACTTGTCCAAGGTAGCTCCCCAAGGTGTTTTGTGTATGCTGGAGGCAGGCCCATGCTCGGTAGACCTCTGGGACTCCTCCAAGGCAGCATGGGAGTGTTTTGCCTTTCTGTGGAGCCAGCTGAAGTCCTGGATAGAAGACGCATACGATGCCTGAAAGGTTTTGTTCATGTTGGGGGCAGGTCCGTGCCTGGTAGCTCCCTGGGAATTCTCCCAGTCATCTCTAGGACTGTGTTGGCCTCCCTGGGGACAGCTGAATTTTGCAAGTAGCAGACCCAGATGCTGCAAGGTTGTTAGATGAAGAGTTTTCTTAGACTTGAAGGCAGGTCCATGCCTTGTAGCTTCCCAGGGACTCCCAAGCAGCTCTGCAATGTTTTGGCCTCCCCTGGAGATGGCAGAATTTTGAAGGTAGCAGCCCCAGACTCCCCCACGGAAGTTACACAAAGAGTTTTGCCTCTGTTGGAGGCAGTTCCATGCCCTGTAGCTCTCTCAGACTCCTCCCAGGCAGCTTTGGAGTGTTTGGACTTTGCCTGGAGACAGCTGAAGTCCTCAGTAACAGCCGCAGCCTCGCCCTAGGTAGTTACCTGAAGAGTTTTCTTCATGTGTGAGGAAGGTCCATTCCCAGAAGCTCCCTGAGACCCCTTCCAGGAAAACCTAAGAATGTTTTAGCTTCGTCTGGAGACAGGTGAATTCCCTGCAGCAGCCCCAGGCTCTTTGAAGGTAGCTACGCAAAGAGCATTGTGTATGTTGGGGGAAGGTCTGTGCTCAGTAGCTGTGCGGGAATTCTCCCAGGCACGTTCAGGATTGTCTTGGCCTCCTCTGGGGAAAGCTGAAGTCCCAGGCAGAAGCCCCAGACTCCTGCACGGTAGCTACCCGAAGCGTTTTGTCCATGTTGGAGGCAGGTGCAAGCCCGGTAGCTCCCTGGGACTCCTCCCAGGCAGCTGCAGAATTTGTTGGTCTTCCTTGGAGAGAGCTGAATTTCACAGGTAGCAGCCCCTGACTCCTCCAAGGAATCCACTCAAGGAGTGTTTTCACTGTTGAGGGATGGTCCACACCCTGTAGCTTTCTGGGAGTCCTCCCAGGCAGCTTAGGAGTTTTTTGGCCTTCCCTGGATATAGCTGAAGTCTCGGGTAGCAGCCCGAGTCCTCCTGGTTACTTACGCCAAGAGCTTTCTTCATATTGAAGGCAGGTCAATGGCCGATATCTCTCTGGAACTCCTCTCGGGCATCTCCAAGAGTGTTTTGGCTTCATCTGGAGACAGCTGAAGTCATGGGTAGTAGCCCCAAACTCCTCCTAGGCTGCTAATTTAATTGTTTTGTCCATGTTGGAGGCAGGTCCATGCCTAGCAGCTCCCCAGCATTCCTCCTAGGCATCACCAAGAGTGTGTTCACTTCCTCTGGAGATGGCTGAAGTCTTGGGTAGTAGCCCAGTAACCCTCCTAGGTATTTTGTTGAATAGTCTTGTTCCTGGTGAAGGCAGGTCCGTGTCTGGTAGCTCCCTGTGACTCTACCCAGGTATCTCCAGGATTGTGTTGGCCTGTGCTGGAGAAAGCTGAATTCCCAGGTAGCAGCCCCAGACTCTTCTGCAAGTAGCTACCCAAAGAGCACTGTGTATGCTGGGGGAAGGTCCATGCCCCGCAGCTCCTTCGGACTCCTCTCAGGCAGCTCCGGAATGTTTTGGCCTCCCCTGCAGGCTGGGGAATTTCGCTGGTAGCAGCCCCAGGCTCCTCCAGGGAATCCACTCGAGGAGTTTTCTCAGTGTTGGAGGCAGGTCCATGCTCTGTACCTTGCTGAGACTCCTGCGAATCAGCCTGGGAGTGTTTTTTCGTTCCCTAGAGATGGCTGAATTTTCTGGGTAGTAGCCACGGACTCCTCCTCAATAGTTACCTGAAAAGTTTTCTTCATGTAGGACTCGGGTGCATGCCTGGTAGCTCCCCGGGACTCCTCCCAGGCATCTGCACAAGTGTTTTGGCCTCCTCTGGAGATGGATGAATTCTCCAGCAGGAGCCCGAGACTCTTCAAAGGTAGCTATGCTACTGAGCATTGTGTATGTTGGAGGCCGGTCATGCTCTGTAGCAGCCCCTGAGTCCTCCTAGTTAGTTACTTGAAGAGCTTTCTTCACATTGAAGGCAGGTCCATGCCCTGCAGCTCCCCAGGACTCCTCTCCGCCATCTCCAGGAGCACTTTGGTTTCTTCTGGAGACCAGAGAATTCCCTGGTAGCAGCCCCAGACTATTCTAAGGTAGCTACCTGAACAGCAGTGTGTATGTTGGGGGAAAGTCCATGCCCAGTAGCTCCCCAGGACTCTTCCCAGGCATCTCCTGGATGGTGGTGGACTTGGCAGTGCTAGGTCAATGGTTGGACTTGATGATCTTAAAGGCCTTTTCCAACCTAAACGATTCTATGATTCTCCAGGGGTGTCTTGGCCTCCTCTGGAGAAGGAGGAATTCCCAGGTAGCAACCCCCGACTCCTCCAAGGAAGCTCCCTGAGTCATTTTGTCAATGTTGGAGGCAGGTCCATGCCTGGTAGCTGCCCGATACTCCTCCCAGGCAGCTCAGGAGCATTTTGGTTTCCTCTGCAGACAGATGAAGTCCCAGGCAGTAGCCCCAGACTTTTCTAGAGTAGCTACCCGAAGAGCATTGTGTGTGTTGGGGGCAGGTCCATGCCTGGTAGCTCTTCTGCACCTCTTGCAGGCAGATCTGCAATGTTTTGGCCTCCCCTGGAGACCATGGAATGTCACAGGGAGCAGCCCCAGCATCCTCCAGGGAATCCACCCAAGGAGTTATATCAATGTTGGAGGCAGGTCCATGCTCTGTACCTTGCAGGTACAGGAGCAGGGATTTGGACTCAATGATCCTTATGGGTCCCTTCCATATCAAGGTCTTCTATGATTCTATGATGTGCAGACAGGTAGGATGCTGAAGAGGTTTTAATTGCATCTAAAATCAGTAACTTGTGGATGCAGCCGCACCTACTACCTTCAATTTCTGATGCAGTTTGGAGCATCACCTCTGGTTAAAGTCCTCTAATCCTTGCCCTTATAACACCCTCTAGTTTGTCACTTTGAACACTAACAAACGTGGCTGAGGAGGGTGACCTTTTTCCAGGGGTTCAGTGACTTTTCCTCAGGTTTCAGCACACAGTTTGGGAGACAAGCCAGAGCTGCTTTACTCCTTTTAGATGCTCATCAGACATGACCTGAGGTTTGTGAGCATTCCCACACTGCTGCAGCTGCACAGAGGCTTTTCTCCACGGCACTGACATAGCACTTGACCTCGTCTGGTGTGGAAGTCTCGGTCTCATGCCCTTCCCACTGACAAGTGCAGATCATCTTGTGTACTCAGTAGCCCTCGCTTTATGATTCTGTGATTTTTCTGAGGAAGGTTTCTTAGCTCTGCTGCAGGAGATGGGTACAATGCAAATCAAGTAGCTGTGTTTCAGATGCGCTGTTTCTTCAAGGGCACTTCTGGCAGGGGTAGAGAGAGACCATGGTTATCCTGACCCAGTAGATTCTGTGTTCCCTCTTGTGGTTTTTGCTCTGAAGAGGATCAGAAATGATGAAGAAAGAGACATGTTTTCATCATGGATGGCTGGCAGCTAGGCTGTCAGTGTCTTTCTATTGCATTTGCCTTGTCACCACTGACTCAACCAGGAACCGTTTGTTCTTCTTCATGTGGAGACCTAGTGGTCTGACGTCTTCTGAGGGGCATGCCATTTTAGGAGTCCTTCCCAAGGAGGGCAGCAGGGGTCGCAGAGCACATGACCTCAGAGGGCCAATGGAGACAACCGATGTCCATTTTCTGTTGGGGTGTAGTTTTTCCTTGTTTACTTCACAGAAGTCCCCATGTTGCTGCACATTCTTTGGGTCAAGTTTATCCTACTGCATCATCAGGTGTAGGCATGACTTTTAAAGCTCAGCCAACCCCATCACATGTCATTCCTCATGCTTTTTCTTTCCATAGCTGCACTCAGAAGAGCTTGGAGAGTGTGGAGCAGAGGTGGATGCTAGACAGATGCTCCTCCTAAGAGACCCCCGCTTTACTCTCCACCCTGGCAGAGTCAGGAGGAGCCCTGGCCAGCAAGCAGAAGGAGAGGTATGAGGCAAAGCCAGGCTCAAAAGCCCTGTTGCAAGGCATCGCGTGTGCAAAATCACTTTCTGATGCAAAACCAGGGTAGACGCACATAGGAACTGCTCCGCAGTCTGCTGTGACATTACCTGTGAAACTAGCAAGGCTGCTTCTTTTTAGGCATGGCCTGTGCCTCTTTCAGCTCAAAATGACCATGTTGAGCAATGCTGTGCCCTATCGAAGTAGAATGCAGCCGGAGAGGAGTTGGGAAGGGGGATGTGAGCAGCAATAGCGTCCAGGTGAGCAGCAAACCCCAGGTATCTTTCCTGGAAGCAGTCCTGCTCTGGTCACCCTGCATGGTTAGATGTCTGGTGAAGAGGACAAACCTGGCAGCATTTTCCTTCTGTACCTGGTGCGGTCGCAAGTCAAGCAGTTAGCCTGGCCGTTTTCATTATTACCTGCCTCTGCAGTTGTATCTGCACCTGCAGTGGCATTTACCTCTGCCGCGTAACCTTAATCTGTAATGGTATCTGCAGCTGAAATGGCGTCTCAGATGGTATCTACATCTCCAATGGTAGCTGCAATGGTATCTGCATCTGCAGTGGCATCTGCATCTGCCTACAAGTTACAAGGTACTAAATCTTGGAATATAACCTGCACTGCATAATATTCTTGGCTTCTTTTTAGTTATTTATTTTTCATATTTTATTTGGCCTTTTTGGAAGACAGCAAAAATGGACGGGGTTATTTTGGATTAAGAGAGAAGGTGTCATTTTCACCAGAGCTTCAGATTCCCAAAGTTGGGCTTTTTTTCTTTTTACTTTTGATTTTTGCAATCAGACACACCTGTATGCTCTGGCTGCTCCATTTCCCAGCCCCTGGGGCAGCGGGAGCATGCTGACCAATAGCACTGGCCTGCCCCTGCTTTTACTGTTTTCTGCGTTGCCTGGCTCACGCCCGTCCCCCGCTGCTGAGGAAGCGGCGTCTCTGCAAAGAGCCAGGGCAGAGCGTGTTCTGCAGCGGGGTCTGGAGATACAGACGCTGCGGTTGTTGGTGGCTCCTTACCCGCTTCTGCAACAGGGTCGGGACAACTCTAGTCGGGTCCGTGTTGGAGCCGTTTGAGTGTCGGAGGCAATGAAGGGATTTCTTTGGTCCCTCCCCAACAAAGGCAGTGTGGGCTGGGAGTAAGAGTGTTGCAGTGGTCAGGAGGGTGTTTTCTTCCTCACAGAGACGAGCGTGCCTCCTGTACGAGCAGGACCCAACCTGTGAATCCCCAGCAGAAGGTTTCTTGAGCAGCGCTGTGCCCCCTTCCCCCAGCTCTGAGCTCCTGGGCCCCTGGGGAGGCAGGAGGAGGGCAGGGACTGTGAGAGCCGGAGGCAGAGGCCAGGAGAGGGGATGGGGGAGCAGGGTGGAAGGTGACATTGCTGGGGTGCGGTGAGGTCACTTGCGTGGGAGGAAGCTGATTGGTCAGGAGCAGCAGGTGGCAGTGAGGTGCTCAGTGCCTGCCAGTGACAGCGCAGAGAGGAGGGAGCTGGGGGGCAGAGGAGAGGCCGGTTGGGGGGCAGGCAAGGGGCCAGCAGCGAGGGGAGGGCTGGGGCGGGGGCTGGTGAGGTCCCTTCTGCCCGAGATGCTGATAGGGTAGGAGCAGACCCGTGGCTTGGAAGTTGCTTATGAGGTCACTTCTGTCCCTGCAGGTGATAGGCCAGCAGCCAGCTTGTGGCTGGGTGGGTGTTTGTGAGGTCCCTTCAGCTGGAGCTGCTGCTAGGCCGGCAGCAGGCTGCAGGGGCATTGCCGGGTCTCTCCTCTCCACTGTGGCCCATGGTGTCTCCTCCTCCTGCCCCCTACCAGGACGAAGAGCCTGGCTGAAGGTCCTGGCGGGCTGCGACGAGCCCTGGAGCCCTCTCCTGCCCGGGCTGAGCTGCCCCGTGCCCTCGGCCTCTCCCTGGGTGGGGAGTGCTCCCGCGTCCTGGCTCCAGCTGGTCGATGTCTGTCCTGTATCGGGATGGGGGGGACATGTGGGTGTGGAGGGAGGAAGCCCCATATGTGGCACGGTGTCGCATATGTGGTCTGAGCAGTGCTGAGCAGGGGATAATGCCCCGGTGTGCTGTGTGTGTATCTGTAATGGTGTTGGTATCTGCATTGGTATGTGTAATGCTGTCGATATCTGCAACGGGATCAGTATCTGCAACGGCCTCTGCATCTGCAATGGTATTTGAATCTGCCGTGGCATCTACGAAGGTATCTGCATCTGGAATGCTGTGTGTGCAACCGTACCGTTGTCTGCAACTCTCCAGCGCAGATGGCGTTGCAGGTGCAGGTACCATTGCAGATAGCGTTGCAGATGCAGATACGATGGAAGGTTCGGATGCCCTTGCAGATAACATTGCAGATGCAGGTAGTATTTCAGAGGCGGGTGTCACTGCAGGAATCATTGCAGATGCAGCGACAACTGCAGGTGCTGTTGCAGATGCCAGAAGAGATGCAGATTCCATTGCAGTTACAATGGCAGATGCAGATACAATTTCAGATGCAATTACAGGTGTGGGTATTGGTGTCTCTGTGTTAGTATCGGTGTCTGTAATGGTAACTGTACGAGTACCTGCCTGTGTAATAGTACCTGTATCTGAATCTACAATTGTATTTGTCTCGATGTCTACATCTGTATTTGTATCAATAGCTTAACTTGGAATGGTAACTCTGTCCCTTGGAGAATGGACTCTCATTGTATCTGTACTTCTGTGTGTAACTGTATCTGTACTTGTACTTGCATCTGCGGTGGTATTCGTGTAATGGTGCCCAGGAGTGCACTCCTGTACTGTTTAATTATATCTTTATCTGCCGTTGTATCTGGAACTTTATGGACTTTATGCCTGTATCTGCAATTGTATCTGAAATTCCATGGGCATCTGTATCTGTAATTATACTGCTTCATGCAGTGGTATGGATGATGGTGCTGGTACCTGTGGTGGTGATGGTGCCAGTAGTATCTGTGCCTCTGATGCTATCTCTGTCTGTGCCTGTAACTGTGCCTGTAAGTGTACCTGCATAGGGAATGGTACCTGTACCTGCACATGGCCTTGCAATGGTTTCTGTAGGTGTCTGTGTATTTGGTTTCTGTATGTGTAACGGTACCCCTACCAGGAATGAGATCAGTGGCTCTACGTGTATCTATAGGTGTAACTGAATGTGTACTTGTGTCTGTGGCTCATCTTGCATCTGTGATCGCATGTGCAGTTCTGTCTGTATGTGCCACTGTATCGGCAATTGTATCTGTGATTGCATCAGTACCTTTCTAATGGTATTGGTATCTGTAGGTGTATCCGAAATGGCATTGTCGATGGTATCTGCAATGTCACCTGCAATGGCATCTGCAACGGCCTCTGCATCTGCAATGCTATCTGCAGCTGCAAAGGTATCTGCAGCTGCAACGGCATTTGTAATGCTGTGAGTGTCTGCTGTAGCCTCTGCATCTTCAGCGATACCTGCATTTGCAACGGCGTCGGCATCCCCTCTTTTGTCTTCACCTGACTTTGCATCAGCAATGGTTTCTGCAATGGTTTCTACAGTGGTATCTGCACCTGAAATGGCGTCTGCATCTGCAATGGTGTTTGCTTTGGTGTCTGCACCTGCCGCATTATCAGGAATGTGATGTGCATCTGCAAAGGTCTATGCAATGGTTTCTGCAATGGTATTTTAATCTGCAGTGCCATTTGCAATGGTATCTGCATCTGAAATGGTACCTACATCTGCAATGGTATCTGTAACTGCATCAGCAGTGCTCCCTGCATCATCAATAGCCTTTGCAATGATACCTTCTACTGCAATGGCATCTACATCTCCATCTGCAATCGTATGTTCACCTGCAACGCTATCTGCAATCGTATTTGCACCTGGAATGGCATCTGCAATGGTCTATGTGCAGGTAGGTGAAATGCAACAGCATCTGTAATGTCCTTTGCATCTGCCTCAGTCCCTGCATCTGCAATGCTATCTGCCACAGCATCTGCGTTGATACTGCATCTGCTCGTGCTACGATGTGAGCATCTGCGATGGCATCAGTGGAGGCGGTGACGCGTGCTGAGATTATGCTACCTGCAGCTCTCTGCACCGCCATCTGCAGCGGTGCAAGCAATGGTACTTGAGTATAAAGCGGTACCCGCAATGCTATATTCATCTGCAGGGGTATCTGCAATGACACTGCATCTGCAAGGCTGCCTGCAACGGCGCCGCCACCTTGAAAGGTGTCTGCCATGGTACCTGCATTTGCAGTGGTGTCAGCTTCTTCAGAAGTATTTAGCTGTGGAACAGCATCTGCATCTGCAAAGGCATCTGCCGTGGCCTCTGCAATGCCAATTCATTCTGCAATGCCATAGGCAATGGTCTCTGCATCTGCTATGGCAGCTGCGTCTGAAATGGACTCTGCCATGGGATTCGCATTGCTCTTGGCTATCAGCACTCTCCAAGATATCTGCATTTGCAGTAGCACCTACAATGGCACCAGCATCTTCAATGGCATCTCCATCTGCAGTTCCATCGGAAATTTCATCTACGCCTGCAGCGTTCTCTGGAATGGTCTCTGCAATGGGATCTGCCTCTGCCTGGGCTGCTGCATCTTGAGCAGCATCTTTGGTGGTCAGTCCGTGCTCTCTTTTCTCAGTCCCCTTCTCAGAAATGTGCCCAGGAAGGTGACAGTGGAGGACATGGTTCTTGATTCTCCTAGGGAGCAAGCCGAGGCCGACCAGCCTCGGGGTCCCCGGGGCTGCTGTTGGTAGTGTCCTGGTTTCAGCTGGGATAGAGTTAATTTTCGTCTTGGTAGCCGGTATGGGGCTGTGTTTTGGGTTTAGGATGAGAACAATGTCGATGATACACTGATGCTTTGGTTCTTGCTAAGTAGTGCTAAGCTGTTGCTAAATAGGTGCTAAGTGGTGTTCACAGTGGTCAAGGACTTTTCAGCTTCCCCTGCTCTGGCGGGTGCACAAGAAGCTGGGAGGGGGCACAGCCAGGGGGAGTGCTGACCCAGACTGGCCCAAGGGCTATTCCATACCATATGACGTCACGCTCAGTATATAAGCTGGGGGAAGAAGAAGGAAGGGGGGGGGGACGTTGGGCATGATGGCATTTGTCTTCCCAAGTAACCGTTACGCGTGATGGAGCCCTGCTTTCCTGGAGATGGCTGAACACCTGCCTGCCCATGGGAAGTAGTGAATGAATTCCTTGTTTTGTTTTGTTTGCGTGCACGGTTTTTGCTTTGCCTGTTTAACTGTTCTAATTTATTTTACTTCAATTATTAAACTGTTCTTATCTCAACCCACGAGTTTTCTCCCTTTTACCCTTCTGATTCTCTCCCCCATCCCACCGGTGGGGGGGAGTGAGCGAGCGGCTGCGTGGTGCTTACTTGCTGGCTGGGGTTAAACCACGACAGATATCTGTGTTTCTGTCAATGTCTTTACGTGTAATGGTTCCTCCTGGTCTGTTATGGATTCTCAGTGGGCAATGGTGTCACTTCTGTATCTGCTTTTTTTTGAGCAATTGAATGTGCACTTGTATCTGCAATGGCCTCTGCATCTGCAGTGGCATCAGCAATGGTTTCTGCAATGCCAGCGGCACCTGCACCTGAAGCATTATTTGCCAATGGCTCCTGCAGGGTTATCAGCAGCGGTACGTGCATCTGAAATGGTGCCTGCCCTGGTGTTGGAACCTGCAGTGCCACCTGCAGTGGTATGTTCAGTGGCACCTTCTCTCTGTTTATCGGTACGTGTAGTGGTAGCTATATGTGTAATGCTGCCTGTAAGTGTAATTGTATCCGTACCTCCAGCTGTCTCTGGATCAGCAATTGTGTCTGTGTGCGTTGCGGAGTCTGGAGCTGGAGTTCTGTCTCTGCTTGTACCTCTGTGGGTATTGGTGTCCGTCTCAGTAACTGCACCCGTGTCCGTCATTGTATTTGTATCCATGTCAGCATCCTCATCCACCTCCCTGTCGGTGACTGGCTGTGTAGTTATCTGTATATTTCTCTGTACCCCTGCCTGTAACAGCACATCTGTGTGTAACGGCAGCTGCAGTTGTATCAGCGTCTTTATGTGTAAGGGTTCCTTTGTCTGCCGTGGTACCTCTGTCGGCAGTGGCGTCACTTGCTGTCGCTGCTCTTGTTGGTGTAACTGAATGTGCACTTGCATGTGAGACCGTCCTTGTATCATCAGTTGTGTGTGTAATTGTACCTTTATCTGGAATGGTGTCTGTTCTGTGCCTGTATTTGCAATTGTATTGGCAGTTCAATGTGAATCTGTGTCTGTAATTCTGTCGGTCGCTGTGGTGGTACTGGTACCTGCATTTCTAATGGTGCCAGCATGCGTGTCTCGAATGGCGTCTGTAGCTGTACCTGTCCTTCGGCCCGTTACTGTATCTGCAATGGTGCCTGCAATTCTTCAGTGCCACCTGGAATGCAGTATTGGATCTGCAAAGGTATCTGCATCTGCAACAGCATCTGCAATGGTGTCTGCATGTGGAATGGCACTTCTCTCTGAATTTTTGCATGCATCCGCAATGGCATCTGTGGTCATATCTGCGCCTGCAGTAGCATCTGCAATGGTGTCTTCGATGGTATCCTCGTGCAATCAGATGTTCTTCTGCCACTCTAGCTGCATCTGCAACACCGTCTGCAATGGCATGTGCCTCTGCGATGCCATTTGCATTGCTATCTCCATCTGTGATGTTCTGAGGAATGCATTGTGCCTCAGCAATGCCATCTGCAAGGGTGTCTGCAATGCTAATTCATTCTGCAATGCCATCTGCAATGGCATCTGCACCTGCTGTGGTATCTGCGTCTGTAATGGAACGTGCAACAGCATACATATTGCTAAGAGCTTCTGGAATTGCTCCTACAGTGGTATCTGCACCTGCAATGGCGTCTGCATCTGCAATGCTGTCTGCATCTGCAATGGCATCTGCAGTGGTATCTGCATCTGGAGTGGTCTCTGCAATGGCATTTGCTGTGGTATCTTCAATGGCACCTTCAATGCTATCGGAACATGGACTGAAACTGCAATGGCATCTGCGTGGTATCTGCATCTGCACTGGCATTTGCCACTATTTCTGCATCTGCTATGGTATCTGCATCTGCGATGGCACCTGCAGTAACATCTGCTTCTGCACTGGTGTCTGCCACTGCAGTTGTATCTCCAATGGTATCTGCCCTGGCACCTGTATCTGCAATGGCATCAGCACCTTCAAATGTTTCCTTTGCAATGGCACCTGCAATGGCATCAGCATCTTCAGTGGCGTCTCCATCTGCAGTTCCATCTGAAATCTCATCTGCATCTGCAGTGTGATCTGGAGTGGTCTCTGCAATGGTGTCTGCATCTGCCATGGGATCTTCATCTGCAGTCACGTCTGCAATGGTGTGTGCGTCTGCTCTGGCATCTGTAATGGAGTCTGTAACGGGATCTCCCATATTTTGTGCCGGTAACTCTCATTGTATCTGCATATTTAATGGGTGTCTGTAATGCTATCGGTATCTGAGATGGTATTTGTGATGCTCTTAATAGCTGTATTTCTGTCCAGCTGTCTCTCGTGTGGGACCAGCATCTGTCTCTTGTGTGCTGGCTGTACCCGTAATTGTACCTGTAACTGTGTCGGTATTGGCAATGGTATCTGCATCTGCACGTGTAGTTGTAATGGCTTCTGTGAGTGGACGTGTATCAGTATCTGCAGCGGTATCGCCCTCTGCAATGGTATTTGCAATCTGTGTTGGCACCTGCAATTGTCTCTGCGTCTGCAGTGGTATCTGCGTCCCCAGCGGTGTCTCCACCTGCTATGGAATCTGCACTGATATCTGCATCTGCCGTGCTCTCTGCATCAGGATCTGCAATGGTATCTCCATCTGCAGGTGCCTCTTTAATTTTAACTGCCTCTGCAGCTGGTATGGTGCTCTGTTTTGGATTTGCTCCTACACCAGTGCTGATATCACAGGGGTGTTTTGCTTATTGCTGAACAGTTCTTACTTAGGTAGCAGGGAGGCCTTTTCTGCTTCTCGCAGTGCCCTGCCAGTGAGCAGGCTGGGGGGGCACGAAAAGTTGGGAGGGGACACAGCTGGGACCGCTGACCCCAGCTGACCAAAGGGGTATTCCAGCCCATCGGATGTTGTGCTCAGCGATCAAACGGGGGAGGTGGCAGGGGTGGGTGGGGAGGGGATACTTGCAGGGGGCTGCTGTTTCTCAGGTACTGGCTGGGCATCGATCGGGTTGGTGGTGAGCACTTGGAGGTTTTTGCATCACGTACTTTCCCTGGGTTTGTTTTTCTTTCTTGTTTTATTCTCCTTCTTTTCTTCTTATTAAACTGTCTTTATCTCAACTCCAAAGTTTTTTCACTTTTACCCTGCCGATTCTCTCCCCATCCCACTGTGGGTTGGGAAGTGATCGAGCAGCTGTGTGGTGCTCAGCTGCCCACCGGGGTTAAACCCACCGTGGGGGTCGAAGGGTCTGGGGTAACAAAAGATTTGACCAGAGCGTATTAGAGGGAACCTATGATTATTAAATCTGCTTAACAGTTGTGGTCGCGATGTTGACTTACCTGTTCTCGACATGGGTTTATCTGATCCGTGTCCTGCTCCCTTTTTTTGCTGTGCTGTGTAGCACTTGGTGGTGTTTTGTCTGGAAGGATGATGATAAAAGCAGTGGCCTTGAGCCTGCTTTGGTATTTGTGCCCTGCATTGATGCCTTCCCTGTATTTTGGGAACCATCTTATGGAGACAATGAACAATTCCTTTTCTTCCCTTTTCTCCTCCGAGAGCCAGTCGGTGGAGGAAACAGAGAATGGCACCTTCCCCTTTTTCTCCCGTGGGGCAGGTATTTTCTCCCTTGTTACAATAACTCTTCAGTATCTTGATCATCCTTGGGTAACCAAAATACTCCTGTTGGTGCTTCTCAAGAATATCGTCTCTGCTTTTTCAAAGGTTAACCAAGTAGAAATACCAGCATAGGGATATGACCCAAGGCAGCGTGGTTATAGGTGGGAAGGCCTGTGGAAGAATATGGGCAGGTACCTGGAAGAGTTGTCACCTGCGGTGGTCTGGGACTTCAGCCCCGAACAAGTGTGGGATCCCGATGAAGCGCCAGAAGGTTTGAAAAAAAGGGTGTCCTGGCCCTGGCTGTGCCAAAGAGACACAAATTGTCGCACTGTTCTGGGGCCTGGCCTGTGCCTACTGAGCACTGTTCATTCCCTGTTCAGCAGCCTCAAGGAGAAGAGAGGGTCTCTGCATCTGAAGACATACAAGCAGCCACTGCGGCTAAACCGGAGACCCAAGCCCCAGCTCTATCAGTTTCCCCTACAGTCGGCTCCAGCTGAGCATGAAGGAAAGGCATCCCTTCAAAGAAGATGGTGCAAATGACCAAGTCAAGTGGACCCCTGCTGAGGGGCGTATGCAGTATCGGAGGGAATTAGCTGGGAAGACAAACATCATAGCCCCAAACATACCACCCCCCTGCCTTACTCCTTCTTTCCCCAGCTTTATTGCTGAGCACGATGTCATGTGGTACGGAATATCCCTTTGGTCTGTTGGGGTCAGCTGTCGTGGCTGTGTCCCCTCGCAGCTTCTTGCCCACCCCCAGCCTACTCACGGGTGGGTCAGAGCGAGGAACAGAGAAGCCCTTGACGCTGTGCAAGCACTGTTCAGCAACAGCTGAAACATCCGTGTTTTATCAGGACTGTTTTGGTCACAGATCCAAAACACAGCCCCATCTGGGCTGCCATGAAGAAGATTGAGTCCATCCCAGCCCAAACCAGTGCAGTGAGGCATGTGCTAGTCCTACCGTGAGAGCGACACAAAGCAGAGAGTGTTCAGTAACACGGGAGGGGCTGTTTTATCCCACAGGCCTTCAATCCCATGTCTTGAAAACAGCCCGACTGCAGCCAACCCCAAAGCCCCGCCTGCCCGGACGGGCTCCCAGTAGCAGAGCCGTGTTGGTGCAGGGGGCAGATGCAATTTTTGGCAAAGGACTTGGGAGAAAGGGGGTGCCTGTTTCTCAGGACGAGAGGGAAGATCTCTCGCCTCTCTCCCCTGTTGTGCCATCTCCCTGCTCATGTCATAATGGCCCTTCAGATGATGTGGGCTGATGTCACAGGGGGATGCGCTGCATGACAGGGAGGTCTCCCCGGTTCCACGGCAGTGCCGGCACTTGCCAGCGAGGCCTGGGTGCTGCTGGGCGCTGCTCAGGGGCTCCCCACCGCTGCCCTTCAGAGCTGCTCCACGGCTGGGAGCAGGGTCGGGAGGCAGCAGGGATGCGCTGGGGGACCCTCGCTGACAGACAGGAGAGGAGCAGGTCAGAGAGGAGTTTTGGGTGAGGAGGCGGGAAGGGCGTCCCTTTTCCTGAGCTGAGGGCAAGCAGCAAGCGCGATGGAGGGCTGCTGCACCATGGCCGTCAGCTTGAAGCTGAGCTGCTTGTTCCCCACACTCCTGCAGCTCTGCAGCAAGGGTGAGGGTTTGGGGATCTGCTTCCTTGAGGGGTCGCATCAGGGCTGTCAGCTGTCAAAAGCTGGACTTGCTGGGCTGTGGGGGTGGCTGGAGAGGGCTGGGGGCTGCCACGAGAGCCCTGCCTGAGGATCCCACCGGGCTTGGGACACAATGTGGCTGCCAGGAGTGCAGGTCCTGGTACTGGGGCTGCCCTGAGTATCAAAGCTCCTTTGGGCATGGCTCGGTCCCCCTCAAAAGTGGGGCCATGGAGGGCCAGCTTTCTGTGCGAGCTGGCAGTCTGAAAGTGGGGCACAGCCCAGCTCCACAGCCATGGCAGTGTTTTTCTGGGCTCTTTGTGTACACCAGCATCTGTCGTCGCCTGGGCAAGGAGCTTGCTGAGAGTCTGTGAGCTGGCCAGCCCAGGGCCTGAGACCTCTTTCCCTTGCTTTGCAGAGATCGTGGCTATCTGGGGAGCTGTGTCTGATGGCATCCTGGGACAGCTGGAGCTGGACAAGGGAGGCTGGTGTCCTGGTCCCTCTCGCCCTGCAGGGGTTCAGTCCTCCCAAGAGCCTGGGCCCCGAGGAACGATCCCTCCCCGAGCATCATAGCAGCACACCAAGAGCACCCCGTGTGCCCAGAGCAGCTTCTTGGCAAACCGGGAGAGAAACCAAGTCCAGATCCAGCCTGAGAAAGCATGCAGGATGCTCTAGGGCTTCACTCTTCCCAGTGGTCAGAGTGGAGAGACCAAGCAGAGAGAAGGGGGATGAGCTTGACCCGCTTAGTGGATGAGGCTGTGGATGTTGTCTACTTGGACTTCAGTAAGGCCTTTGACACTGTCTCCCACAGCATTCTCCTGGAGAAGCTGGCTGCTCACGGCTTGGATGGGTGCACTCTACTCTGGGTTAAAAACTGGCTGGACGGCCGAGCCCAGAGAGTGGTGGTGCATGGAGTCAAATCCAGTTGGCGGCCGGTCATGAGTGGTGTTCCCCAGGGCTCAGTACTGGGGCCGGTCCTGTTCAACATCTTCATTGATGATCTGGATGAGGGGATTGAGTGCACCCTCAGTAAGTTTGCAGGTTACACCAAGTTGGGTGGAAGTGTGGATCTGCTGGAGGGTAGGAAGGCCCTGCAGAGGGACCTGGACAAGCTGGACCGATGGGCTGGGGCCAACTGTATGAGGTTCAACAAGGCTCAGTGCCGGGTCCTGCACTTGGGTCACAACAGCCCCATGCAACGCTACAGGCTGGGGGAGGAGTGGCTGGAGAGCTGCCTGGTGGAGAAGGACCTGGGGGTGTTGGTTGACGGCTGGCTGAATATGAGCCAGCAGTGTGCTCAGGTGGCCAAGAGGGCCAATGGCATCCTGGCCTGTATCAAGAATAGTGTGGCCAGCAGGAGCAGGGAGGTGATAGTGCCCCTGTACTCGGCACTGGTGAGGCCGCACCTTGAATCCTGTGTTCAGTTTTGGGCCCCTCACTCCAAGAAGGACATCGAGGTGCTGGAGAGTGTCCAAAGAAGGGCAATGAAGCTGGTGAAGGGTCTAGAGCACAAGTCTTATGAGGAGCGGGTGAGGGAACTGGGGTTGTTTAGTCTGGAGAAGAGGAGGCTGAGGGGAGACCTTATTGCTCTCTACAACTACCTGAAAGGAGGCTGTAGTGAGGTGGGGTCGGTCTCTTCTCCCTAGTAACAAGCCATAGGATGAGAGGAGACAGCCTCAAGCTGTGCCAGGGGAGGTTTAGGTTAGACATTAGGAAAAACTTCTTCACCGAAAGGGTGGTCAAGCATTGGAACAGGCTGCCCAGGGAAGTGGTTGAGTCTCCATCTCTGGAGGTACTTCAAGAACAGATAGATACGGTGCTTAAGGACACGGTATAGTGGACTTGGCAGTGTTAGGTTAACGGTTGGACTCGATGGTCTTAAGGGTCTTTTCCAACCTTGACGATTCTATGATTCTGTGATTCTATCCTGGGTCTGTGCCACGGATAATCCCTGGGAATAAATCCCAGGGGTATTCCTTGTGCTGGAAATGCCTGGGATCATCTCTAGCCAAGAGACGGTTGCAAATATTTTGAGGAGGGGAAGTAAAAAAATGGAGAACATGTTTTTTTTTTTTTTTACCAAAGCTTTCACTTTTCCTCTCTCTAAAGTACTCATTCATCAGCCCTTTTGTCTTTTCCCTGGGCGGGGTGTCCTGGTTGCATGACTCGGGACCTTTGCTGTGGTCCAAGAGTGATTCCACAGCAAAGGAGTGGTGTTTGCTGCTTGCAGATCCATCTTCCAGCTGGACATTGATGAGTTATGGCTGTGGGAGCTTGTGTTCCCCACAGGGATTATCCCTGGTGAGAAGGCAACGGCCACCCTCCGCTTTCCCCTCCAGCTCTAGGGGATCATGGGTTGCATGCCCCCTGTTCCTTGCAAAGGGCTGGGAGAAGTAGACATTTGCTACCAAAGGTCGGGGGACAGCTTGAGCTCCCCCAACACAAATGACTCCCCAAGGGCTGATTCTATAAACGACCTTTTCGCTAGAATTTTGCTATGAATCTTGCATGGAAATTTGGCCTGCTGTGGCAGTGATGACGTTCCTCCTCCTTGCAGATGATGTCAAGATGGAGCCGCTGAACTACAAGCTACGATCATGAGCCACCTCCTTCCCGTGGCCTGTTGTGGATACCTGTGTGCAAGAGTGTCACCTGAGAGCAAGGGGACAGCCAGGTTCTTTTAGGGATATTTGGCAGAATGATTACAGCACTAAATTGTAGTTAAAATTCAGCTTTATTTTCTTAACAGGATACTATGATTAGCATAGCACCAAATTTATGATTAGAATAGCACAGGATTTCTACGAGCAGAATTGATGTAGTACAATTTATAAGTAGCGTAATACAGAATTTATAATACAACTTAACTTATGATTTCTAATGACCTGGATCCTAACCTAACTTAACTTCTGATTTCTAATCACCTGGACCCTCTGCAGATTGGGTCAAATCTTAATACATGGTTTGGTGTATCAACATAACAATCATAATCAAGACTCGAAAAGTGTGTAAAAGAACAGGAGTCACTCACTCAGACCTCGGAAGGAGCAGACCATGGTGGAGGCATCCTTGGCCACTGGAGGGTCACAGGTCTCAGTGTCTTGCAGCAGTTCCAGTGCAAGGTCCCCCCTTAGGACTTGTAAATACTTGATTTGTAAGCAGTGCTCTGTCTCTAAAAACAAGGAAGCAACAAGAGGACACAGGAGGAAAGGGAGGAGGAAGCCACAGGAGGCAAGGAAAACAAAACAGAAAAAGGAGGAGACAACAGGATGAAACAAGAGGGAAGAGGAGGCAAGAGGAGGAGGAAGAGGCAGTAGGAGTCCAGAGAAGGAAATAGGAGAAGGAAAAACAGGAGGCAAGAGAAGGACAAAGCAGGACCCAGGAGGTAAGGGAGGAGGAGGCAACAAGAGGAGAGAGAAGGAGAAGGAGGAGGAGGCAACAGGAGGTGAAAAAAGTAAACTGAACAAGAGAAGAGAGCAAGAAAACAAGG